>NW_019416272.1:861948-968528 GCF_000390285.2 Anoplophora glabripennis | reverse complement strand
AGCGCGTTTGCGGTATTCGGTGATGACGAGTGACGATTGACGTTAGTAATGCTGTGGCCACTGTCATTCGTCATTCGTCTAAGAATAATCGAATGAATTTATATGATCACTCGAGATATCTCGAGAGATTTTCATAATCGATATAATCGATAATTTTCATTCGAGTAGTCCCATCACTAACTCACATACTTCTATCCTATAGAAGTATGTGGTTCTACTATACCTGTTTTGTGAGTGCCGTTTTGGTGATAAAAAGTTAATGCATATATGAAAATGGACAACATGGATAAAAAAAAGCTCTTCAACGTATAGATTATAATGTATTAAAAAATTAGAGAAATCAAATTCAAACGGAATTAAATATATGTTATAGATTAATAATGAATCCTAATGTATTAATTTTTTCAGAAAAAGGTGCAAAATCCTTTGTTGCTAAAAACTATAAATCAAAAAGTGAAAAACTTATTGAAGCAAAACTTGATTTTATTAATTTACAAAAAGAAAAATTCATGGAAGAACACCAAATGACCCTTCTCGAGAAAAAAAATAAAATTGCAGAGATAAACCTTTTGAATTAGCAGACAAACAAGGCAATTAATTTTAAGTTGTGTAGAAAATATATTTTGTGTTATCTGGGCTTCTCAGAATTGAAATAAAGTGTATATTGAAAAAGTATTTATTAATTTATGTATTAACTCTAATAATTTTTGGTCTCCTCATTACTTCTTTGTTGCTAGAATACGCATATACCTCATAGTCCATTTTAGAAAAAAATATGATGCAGTCATATCATTGTATAACTTATACGATGGTAATATGTAGTTTTAATTATTGTTAAGGGTTATATAAAATACTTTTTTAGGTTAGAATTTGTTAATCGAATGTTCAACCTACCTTCATCCAGCAATTAAGATAATTGATAATTTAATATAAAAATCAGGTTAATTAATGAATGTAAAACACCTTATTTCCTCTAATTTACAGTTAATCCTTAATCTCCACTTAATTAAACATTGTAAAACCGGACCTTAATGAATGTAAAACACCTTATTTCCTCTAATTTACAGTTAATCCTTAATCTCTACTTAATTAAACATTGTAAAACCGGACCTATGAGATTAATTTCGGATGCATGTGAATTATACATACAATTTATATCTATCTTTGTGTTTATAGTAGAAAGTAGTAGTAGTAGTATTATCATTCGTATGAATTAAAATATTTTCGGATATCGTACATCAGAATTCGAATGCATGGGACATCGGCTTTCTCTTTCGCGCAGGCATGTAATTGGCCAACGTAAGTCCTTACTCAATGAGAGGGTGAGAGATAGCGAGTACCTAAACTATCGCTCTTTCTCTATTCTCTACAGCGTCCACCTTTTTAACACGCAGTGATTCCTCCATGTAGTATATTTCTACAAGGATATAATGCTTAAATAAAATCCAAATTTATTGTTTGGAATCAAATTCGACTAAATCTGATTGTTGGGAACTGATTCTAATGCGCTAGGAACAAAGCATCTTTTACATCTTTAAAGGATTTCCAATTCACTGTTATAGTCTCTAGAAACGAAAAAATATATACAAATAAATAATTATAATAGTGGAAATTAAAGTTTGGTTATGTTCAAAACACAGGGTATTTCTTAAACACCTTGTATATGCTGAATTCTATAGTAGCTATATAGGTATAAACTCGTATGCCTAGGATAGATTAGCAGAATGGAGTAATGTTAAATTCATAACATTACTATCCGTTAAGTACCTATTACATATTAAATATATTTAAAAATCAGAGTAAAATGATTAACATTCTAGTTAAAGCATTGATATGAAATATTCAAGCAAACTTGCAATGGCCTTACGCGGTAAAATTACGTAGGTAATTACAATGAATGCAACTTTGGTGAAATTTAAAATCTATTATTTAGTAGACGGTTACAGCTTAAAATATAACTGGTTGCATAAAACTATAGGTATATTTTTCAAATTAAAATTTTTTCCACTTCAAAAATATACACCATTCACTATGACATGTTGAAAATCAAGACAGCCCTGTCATTTTTTTAAAGATAGAACCTACATAATATGGGCTTAAAAATGACAAAATTTTTCAATCTTGCCTAAAATTGCAGAAATAGACGATCATTTCAGCAGTTTCCGCAACTTTTGTGTCTTCAGCCATTTGCAATGCTTTCTAGATTTTTAAACTAAAGCATAAACTTAATAAATTTTAAACTTTAAATCTTGGCTTAAAAAAATCGTTGCATATTTTAAAAAATAACGGTTGACTTTGGATTACTAATTAGATCACAGTTCATCAAGTACATCTAAGGGTGTCATGTTGGTTCTTAATATAAGTTGAATTCTTTATACTAAATAATTTTCTTACTTCTGAGATTAATTGTAAGACTAAGATGAAATGAAGTAAAAGAATACATACATTTATAGATTCATGGTTTCAGATTAGTAAGGCTAGCTTCGTTGGGGAAGAGGGGCTTCTAAAATTCTTAGTTATTCTCAGTTTTAAGCAAACTTATTATTAACGTAAAGAACAAATATACTTTTGTAAGTAGATAAAATAAGTACCTATCTTAGTTACTTTCAAATAAAAATGGTTAAAAGACTACAACTATAGTGTTTATTCAGTCTAAACTGGAGTTCTGGGGTAATTATGATTTTTCAAAATAATTATTTTTAACCAATAAAGTGGGAAACAATTAAGGACTTATTGGTTTTCATCATTAATATGCAATATATAAGACGACCAATAACAATTAAGATATGGCATACTTTGTAGGTTGTATCTCACCCACACTTGGAATAATAATTTTCGAAAAAATATAAAATTTTGCGATACAATATACTCAACTTTATTTATATATTTTACAGGTGAAGGTACCATAACTAAATTTGAAAAAAATCAATGAATTTTAAACTTTCTTTTGGTAACGATTATATTCCTTTAGTCGAATGGCATGAATATTGATGAAACCAGTAGCATCGTTTGGAGAAAAGTCTGAATGCTTGTCCATTGAAACTAGATCCTCATTATATAAAGAAACTTCTGATGATCTTCCTAGTACAAACACTAAAAATACAAAAAATTACTTTAAAACATTTTCTAGACAGTTAATTTTTTTGATGTAAGATTATTTTCTTAAAGTTGACAATTTACCATTTCCTTTATATATTTCTAATTTCACCACTCCTGTAACTGGTTCTTCTGCCAGCGCCATGCATTTCCGAACATATTGCCCTTCGGGAGAAAACCAGAAACCATTATAAACATAATCAGACAAACGGTCTCGCAGGGATTGTTTCACTCTGTAAACCTCTTTATCTAAGCAGAACACTTCCAAATCAGTATGCGCAGTGTGTAGGATAAATCCGGCTGGAGTTTCATACACACCTCGAGACTGAAAGTTAAAAAAATTGCATTATATTACACTAAAATGATTGGATTTACTTACTTTTAGACCCAGAAATCGATTTTCCACGATATCGATCCTTCCCACACCGTGTTGTCCTCCAATCTTGTTCAAGAACAAGAAAATATCCAGTGGATTATTAAAAGAACTACCGTCAGTTTTTACTGAAACAGGCAACCCATGTTGAAAGTGTATTTCAATTCTAACTGGTTCGTTGGGTGCAGATCTAGGATCTTTGGTCATCAAATACAAATCTTTTGGGGGCTCTTTACTTGGATTTTCTAAAATTCCAGATTCATAGCTTATGTGCATTAAATTTGCATCCATGCTCCATGGGGCTTTGGGAGTAACGGACACAGGAATATCATTTTCAGATGCATATTTCAGTAGATCTTGCCTTCCTTGGAATCTGGTTGTAAATTCTTCTAGTCGCCATGGTGCTATTATCTAAGAATTTAAATTAATTTAACATAGATATGATAAATCCAATGTTTTAATAAACCTTCTGCTGTGTAAAACTGAAATCGGTGTTTCTTAAAAATTTAAATAAATCGTAAAAAATGCTACCTTAACTTCAGGACTTAGGGAGTAACAGGATAATTCAAATCTGACTTGATCATTTCCTTTTCCTGTCGCTCCATGGGAAATATAGTTGGCTTGATTATCTCTAGCGCACTTTATTAATCCCACGGAAATGCAGGGTCTTGCTAAAGAAGTACCTAATAAATACCTGGATTCATATATTAAACCAGCTTGGATAGCTGTCCATACATATTCTCTTACAAATTCTTCTCTAACATCTTCTATGACAACCTGTAAATGAAGATACCTACTAATTTACATAATATATGTAATAAAAGTACCTAAACAACCTGATTTATTTAAGACTCCTTGCCATGAGAATTTTGGATACCGCAAATTATTTATTACAAAAAAATTGCACAATGGTAAATGCTGTTAAATGATGAGATGAATAAAAAAATGGTTTTCACAAACATTTTTGTCAGAAATTTATGAAAATTGCAAAACTAAAGGGACCATTCAAATGCACCTATCTGTTTTGTATTTTTTTGTAATTTAACTAACTTTGCACCTCTTACAGTTTCCGAGATTCCCTGTAGATGGTATTTTAAACCCATAATTTAAAACAAATACTTTAAAATATGTTAAATATAACTTTTTGTCAAAGTAATTAATATTAGTTTTAAATAATATCTTGGAAAAAATATAGCTTAGATAAATCATATTCATTCTAAGAATATATTTTTTAGAAGCTTAATAGACATGTAGAGATAATGTTTACCAAATTTGGTTTAAAATTTTGATACAAACCGTGTCAAAAATGTTTTTCCATATTTGTGTGTTACCTTAGATGCACCTATTTTCAGAGCTTTCTGCCTAGCAGCCTCAAAATCTTCATCCTGTCCAATATTAGCCATATAACATATGACTTCAAAATTTTTCTCAAGGAACCATTTTAGGATGCAGCTAGTATCTAGCCCACCTGAATAGGCTAAAATTACTTTGTCTTGAACCATTTCGTTTTCCATCTGATTTTTATTGAGTTTTAAGTTCTGGATTTGTTTCTAAATCTTGATAGCTATATCATTTACATGGTAAAGGTCAAGCAAACATCTTGCATTATTAAAAATAATCATGTTAATGACCGATAAACACAACTTCAATTATCCTTTTTGTTTTTGTTTTTAAAATTATTTTACAAGAAATGTGTTTGAAAAATAATGAAATATATTACATTAAACAAAAATTTGTAGTTATTCTCGAAAGTATGTGAACGTGATTGAGACATACTTCAAGGGTAGCTTCCTTGGATATAAGGAAACCGATTTGCAACAAGCTACCTTAGTGTAATTTTGCTTGCTTAAAAAATTATCAGGCTCAAAAACTCTGCTGTTTTTTTTAGATATTTCAATAAAATTTGGTATAGGCAGGTTTTATTCCATACCTAAAATATAGAGGTCGCTCAAAATACCCGAAACAGTCTTTTTTTACTATATCAGGTATTTCAGAGTTGAAGTGACAAAAGCCTAGGGGAGATTCAGCTCAGCAAAATATGTAAAAAAGGTCATATGAGATACAGGGTGTTAATTATTTTTTTTAATTCAAGTTTTTTTAAAAAACGCTTTAGCCGATTTGTATTAAATTTTTACAGTTTATTAAAACAATTATCATACATCAACTGGACCAATTAGAATTGGTCCAGAGCTTTCAGGGGCGTACCCTACAAGCTTTTTTTTGTACTGGTAATATTCGATTCATCGGTATTTGAATTCAAAAGTAAATGTACACTTCTAAGACAGATTAGGTTTGGTTATATTACTGAAATATATTTCAATAATATATAAGCCTCTTCACCACGTCACAGTACTAATCCAGGAAGAGGTTTTTTTATTTTATTTAATTTTTTTTTGACTATCTTTTTTAAGCGGTTATTAATATTTTTTTTACATTCAAAAATAAATTTCTGAAGCAAATCTTAATAACAAATATATTTAAGTATGGGAATATGCATCTTTACGTATAGAAATATGTGGATATATTACAAATATCTGGATTCAGCAAAGGCTAACCAAGCTGAGAGACTCCTATAAGTGCTTTGTATCCATCGAGATTTGCTTTGATTTCAGTATAAAAATACCGATTGATTAAAGATGTATAGCAAAAATGCTAATTATTTTCTACAGAAATATTTTGTAACTTTCTTATAGTACATTTTTGGTAAAATCTAATGAAAGATGAATTGGCAATTTCATGTTAGAAATGGTACCTACTGCTTGTATCTGTTGCAAATTTTAAGATAATGCAAGAGGTCACCGAAAATGTTGTATTCGCCTTGGTATGGATGAATCAAATAACGAGTTTAACTCATCATATCTTAAAAACAAGAACTATGCTCAACTTGAAATTTCGCCTACTTTAAACTATCACCACAAATTATCATTAAAACCCTTTTAAATAACATTCATGAGGTTCTTTTTGTGCTATAGAAAATATTTTTTAAAATTTGGACAAACTTACCTTTATTCAAATGTAATCGTCTACCTAAATATTGACCCCTAAATGTTGTTTTGCAGAATCATATTTTAAGAGTTCTACTTGATTAAATGCTGAAGTTTGAACACAGGTAGGTTAGTCTAAATTGTAAAAAGTAGTAAATATAGTTACTTATCAAAAATATTGCGTTTAATTAATATGGAATGATCCAAAAAAACTTAGCGGTGCATAACTAAGAATAGCAGTAGAAAGTTAAAATTAATTTTTTTTTTTTTGAACAATGTATTTTAGTAACATGCTTACAGTACGAGTGAGATTTTAGGAAAAAACTCTGTTTTCTCTTCAAAATATCCACCAGTGTTGGGAAAACAGGTGTTCTCTACATATATTTTAGGTAAGAAATAAACATATGTCCAACTTCAGCTAAAAAGATATTTTAGATAAAAATTTTCTCACAAAATTTCATTTAAATATCTTAAATAATGAGTTATCTTAAAAAATATTAAAGAAATTCCTTTAAAGACTCGTAATTTTTAGGCAAAAGTATCTATTGTACTAATAAGGTAACTATAACAGTCATTGAAGTTTTTCACCTCCGAATTCTTTGAAACTGAACCAATCGACTTGAAATTTAGCAGATAGTTAGAGAAAAGATCAATGAACATTAGTGACATAGTGCCGTTTGACGCTTCCACCCTGTTGGGGGTAGACACCCCTTCACGGGGGTGGAAATTTTTTTTTCAAAAATAACGCTGGAAATCGATAGAGAATCAAATTTTGAGCAAAAAATATTCGAAGAATTTTATCGAGAAATCAATAGTTTTTTTGTTATTCACGATTGAAAACTTAGAATTTTGAGTGAAAAAAACACTTTTTCAAAGTATTTTTCGCGAATAACTCAAAAACTACGCATTTTATTAAAAAAAGTGTAATGAACAAAAATGTAGCTTATAAATAAACAAAGAAAATCGTTTTTTAAAAAGTGTTGTACGTCCTATACAAAGCGAAATATGGTTAGTGGAAGGGGACTTGTTTTGGGGGGAATACTCGAATCGATGTATTCAACGTCAAATAACGGAAAAAGGATTAATTTTACGTGTATAACGCTCCTGGAGTTTTTTGTAGTACTCAAAAAGACCTTCAAAATGAGCACTTATAAAAGTTAATTAGAGCAAAATTGAAGGAGTTATCGTCAAAAACAGATGGGTTGCTCATATTTTTTAAGGAAAAATGAGCAGTAAACGCTGTACCATTTCCATCAGAATTAAAATTAATCGTAGACCCTTTACAATTAGTTTTGTTTTAGTGTTTTTCATACGATCCTGAAGTTAGACCGGTTTAGAATGCGTATTTTTTGAATAATGTACCGTAAAAGTTGAAAACGTATTTTTCATTATTCAAAAGAGATTGTCTTATTTATATAATATCTCCGAAACTATGAAAGATACGTAAAAAATGATAAACAAAAATGTAGCTTTTTTTCCAACAAATATTTTGCTTTTTTTTATTCCTATAGCATAAAAAATAAAGGAGGCTTGAAGTATCCATTTTAGTGCAAAAACGACTTGTCTCGAGCCCTTCGATCCTTTCCCTTTAAAAAATGAAGGACTTAAAAGGTTTTATATGCAAACGATCTTACAACTCTTGAAATTATGCTTTTCTATAGGATACTATAGCTTCAAAATTAACCGAGTTATGGTAAAAAAACCAATGACATTTTTTCGGAGCAAAATAGGCTTTCTCATTTTTGTATGTTATATATTATATTATACAAATAAAATATGTAAAAAAATTTAGTGTGATTATTTATATGCAGCGTAGCAATTTTTTTTTGATTGATTATATTTAAAAATGGATTATAATAAAAATATTTTACATTAATATTGGTAAAAGGGTAGTTTATAAGAGTTGAAAATGGCAAAAGTAAAATATTCTTTCATAAACAATATAACGAAATTTTTATTTTAAATTATTGCACAATTATCATTTTTTTAGCACAGGAGTGATTTATAGGGTTGAAAAGTGTTATGAGATACAAATTCTTTCATAAGCAATGAGGGAATTTTTGTTTTAAATAAAATTAAAGCATTCCAAGCTTTTAAAAAGTAATTTTTTATCATTTTCGTCAATACAGGGGTGGTTTTTAGGGGTTAAAAGGGGAAAATTCTTTTATTAGCTATAAGGTAACTTTTATTTTAAATAATTGCACAATTTAATCATTCCAAATCTTTAAAAGTAATTTTTTATCATTATTTTTTACATAGGGGTAGTTTTTAAGGGTTAAATAAAGGGTCGAAAAGATCAAATATATCATAAAACATGTTCGAGAACATGGAACATTATTTAATCTTTGTGCTTGACCACAATTTTTATCAATAAGATGCTTAAAACTTAATTTTTCAATTTTTTTCACTTAGGGGTAGTTTTTACCCCTTAAAACAAAAAGCGTCAATCGGGCTTATGTCACTTTTGAACTTGAGCCTAAGATGAACCTTATTCTAAATTTTCATGCAAATCCAATCAGTTTCAAAGAATTCGGAGGTACTGTACTAAACTTGTTCTAAATTGGTTTGGTCTAAGTAAACTACCCTCGAACCCTTCTGGACACCCTGTACAAATTATCACTATTGGTTATATAAGCCAACTCAAGGTTGTTACTAAAAAATAAAACTGTACCTCATTTACGAAGTAAGCCTGGATTTTGACATATTTCATTTGCATTTTAATTTTGTCATGATCAGTCTGAAATAGTCCTGTTTTAAATTTGGTGATGCCATAAATATATGCGAAAATTCATGGATAAAAATATAAAGTGCTCTAAAACAAATTAAACACATTAACATTAAATTTTAAACACAAATTTTTAATTATGAATCCTGATTCAAGTCCCACATCATCACTATCAGATGACTTTTCGGATACTACGATTTCAGCTCCCCATTATATTTCATTAGATGATATTATAACACTAGAAAGTGATGAAGAACCACAAAAAGAAAGATTTGTTCGACTTATGTCCCTCGACTCAAATGCAATGAACCGACAATATAATAGCACAACATTTCAAGACGTTATTAACACATGTCCTCAGTATTTGGATATGGTGTCATTGGCAGAAAACCTTGTTGATGAAATTATAAATGAAGCGGAAGGTACTGCTCTATCTGCGCTATCAAAGTAAAACAATATTTTCTCAAAACTTTTCTTTCTAGATTTAATAAATGCACACATTGAAATAATACCGTCTAAATCAAATTCCAAAGAGAGACTTGTAAAAAGATACTCTGGGGAATATCCTGTAATTGAGTATAACAGGCCAAAATTTACTGGATGGCCACTAATCGGAGAGTTTTGTATAGCATTGGGTGCCGATAAAATAGATGAATACCTTGCCTCCTTTAATACAAACGAAGAATGGTTATATATAATATATTATTTAGGTGTTAAGGATAATTATCCTTCTAAAAATTATGAATATCAAGTAAGTTGTTGCAGTAGTGTATGATTCGTCTTTAAATACAACGTACTTTGAATAAAATGAATATTAGACTCATACACAATATAGTCTTAATTTATGTGATTTGTAAAATGATTCTTAATTTTAGGCTATGTGGTCATTACCATCACCTGAATATCCCATTGCACAAGCCACTGCAAGCGTATTTTTTACCATTGAGGTATCAGAAGTATTACCACCAGAATGCTTAGTAAAAGTAATTATTTTCATTTCAGTAATACATTTTCTTATGGCTATATTAAAAATACATATTTTGTTATTTGTGAAATGGAGTAGTGTTAACACTATAAAAAAATATTCAGATAGTTAAAATTACCTCAAAAGTTGAATACGAATCAATGATAATTTGTTTATGAAATGGAATCTTTTTAAAAGTTTCTGGACAGTTAAAATTACATAATTAGTTACATTGAGAGTTTAATATTAATCTTATGATGCTTTCGATGGAACGGATTCACTGAATTATTTAATCTAGAATTAAGATATAAAATGTATTCTATAATAATTTTGCTTTACAAAGTTCTTAACTATGGTAATTTAATCTGATATTTAGTTCAAAATACCAGGATAAAATAACCAACAACACAGATTATTTATTTTACCTCAAGCATTTTAATATGAACAAGTGACAGCAAGCGAAAATTTGTATTTTGATAGTGAATGTGGCAAAAAAATTTGCAAAATAATAAATTTAAATGGAGGTGGCAATGTTGAGATATCAGAAAAGACATACATATACAGGGTGTCGCGCTTAAATGTGATACAAACCTGTAGCTTCTTTGTTTTTTGACTGATTTCAATTTTTTTTTTAGAATGTATGATAAAAAAAACTGTGTCTAACTGTAATGCTGCTGTTTTTATTAATGCAATTCACGGCCAACTAGGACGCGTTTTTTGACGTCAAAACAGATAATTGGTATTAGCGATTTTTTTTTTCCAAAAAACAGATTACATATTCTCATCCCTTAAAATGTCTTATCACCAATTTCATCAAATTTGATACACCTTCAGACGAGCACAAGTTTGTCGTGTATTGCATTAATAAAAAACAGCAGTATCACAGTCAGATAGAGTATTTTTTCACCTGAAGATGTATCAATTTTGATGAAAGTTGGTTGTAAGACGGATGCTGAACGAGAATATGTAATATGTTTTTTGGAAAAAAAATCACTAATACCAATAAGCTGTCTTGATGTCAAGAAAACGCGTCCTAGTTGGCCGTGAATTGCATTAATAAAAACAGCAGTATCACAGTTAAATAGTTTTTTTTTATCCTAGATTTCCAAATAACAATTTTTGAAATCGGCAAAAAAATAAAGAAGTTACAGGCTTGTATCATATTTAAGTGCGATACCCTGTACAATACAAAACATTTTTCTTCATGGTCAGTTGCACAAGTTCTTTTTTATTTTTAACGAAAATCCATTTTCCATTTTTTTTTAATTTTATTGCATATGTTTGTCAATTTTTTTGTTTATTACTCCATTGTTAATTTGTAATTATATTCACTGACTGTGTATTCTGTACTTAGAAATGCAGCCTATTGGATACACAAATTTTAACAGCAAAGAGAACTCTTCAGATAATCCAAAGATAATGAAATTTTGTTTACGAGGGTTATCAGATATCTTCTGTTCAATGAAAATAATGCCATCAATGTTATACCGGAAGTAGTCGTCAACTTTGTTATTTTAAATGAAACACCCTATATATTATTGCATTATCGACAAGATAAATTAAAAATAAGTCAAAAATGTTAAAGCTTCTCTTCACCTAGATCTAACCGTTTTCGAGATAATCGACTTTTTATAAAAATTTTGACATATGCAAGCGTTTCGAAAATTCCTCATATCTATCTTTCTTCGTTCTGGGAGCTTTCACTTGTTTTTGGGAGTGAGTACACAAAGAACATAAAATGCACTACCTTCCGCTATCAAAATTACTTGACGAAAATTATACTAAGTGTCCCATTTATCATGTTACATTTTGAGAACTTAATACCGACAAAACTTTTTAAATTCAAATGGAACACCATTTTTCTGCATCATATTATAAAAAAAAACAAATTCTCTTTTCACCGATATAGGCATTGTAGGGGTTAGTTTCAATTTTCTCAGATATTTGCAGTTTACTTAGTCTCAAAAATATTATTTTAAAAATATCGCCAAATGTGCCGTGAATGGCAAATTGATTCATTCAGTATTCTACAAGTATCAAATATTGCTTGACAAGAAAAATGCAAAATGATTATTCTAATGAAGATATTTTGAATTTATTTTATATCCATGGAACACCGTGAATACAATTTCTATGATATTTTGCAACTGAAACAGAACAATAATTAATGAAAAGAATTCGGTTGGTTTACTTACAATTTTTTTCTAATTTTTAATAATAATAATAAGTTTATTTACAAAACCACATAATACAAATAATGCTAGGGATTACTAAAATTGATAATAAACAACAATAAACAATTAAAATATAAGTAAATAAACTGGAAAAAGTCACTGAAGCAGTTCTGCTACCGCTTGTGTGTGAAAGAGATAGCTATCGGCTTATTTTTCTGTAATAAAAGAAAATAACGGCTTTAAGATGTTATAGATTGTAACACCTATTGAGGGACACCCTGTATATACGAATTTAACCGAGGAATTCAAGCATTCATTTTTATTTTCAGGTAACATTTACATTTGAGAATCACCAATTCAAACATAAGCCTGGCTTAACCGATTTTTGTGAAGATTTCCTGAATTACATTTTGGATTCAAAAATTGTGGCTTTTAAGAAAATTAAATTTTAAATTATCATAGATAAAAGATAGATAAGGGTAATAAAATCAATTTTGATATGTTATGCCTCTTTTATTTGAAATTATAAATAAAATAAGTAATTCTATGGTACACAAATTAAATCTTAAGTTTATACCATTATAACTGAGTGTCTAGAAAAATTCTTCTTGAGCAAGTATTTCTATACATAATTTTCTGCTTTAAAATTCGGCACATGAGATACAGTAAAAAGTGTGGTTTGGTTAATTTTGTATAAAATTAAAGATGGTTCCACCAATAATTATTCTATAAAAATCTATGTACGTTTCAAACTGTCAATTGTATCTCTTCTACATTTTGGTAGATGTCAAAATTAATATTTAACAACTAGAAAATAATATATTTTCTTGTATTAACTTTTTTACATCCTCACATATTAAAAATTCATCTAGATCATTTTAAAAATCATTTAAAATAAATTATTTCAACACTTGATGATATACAACAAATTGATACTTATCTTATTATACTGTTTTAAACCAATAAAGTCTGAATAGGCTTTTTCCCCGGCCATGCTTCTTTCGCATATTTCTTTTTCTTTGGTTCCATAGAATCTGATGTTTGAACTTGTGGAGGTACAAAAGGTGTGGGAGTTGGGAAATTTTGTCCAATGTCTACATCAGGCGCCGGATTCGGCAATACCATACCCAAACGCGAACTAAGTGTACTGTATATGCTCATATTGCTTGTACCAGTATTAGTTGAATGTGATTCAGGGGGCAGATCGTTATAGAGATCAGGAGTAGTTGCATGAGAAGTGTGTACACTCTTAGGAATTTTAAATTCAGTGTTTTGTATGCCTATGCTTTCCGCTATTTTAGCTCTCTTTGAAGATGTGGGTACAATTGTTGTCTGTATAAGGTTTCTAAACCTGCCAACACTTGGATCTATGTCCTCTGGGTTAATAATTTCTTCATCTTCATTGAAAGAAACACAATGTCTTTTCCTCTTCCTATTTGTATTTCTTTTCTCACTATCATCTGATATTCCCAACATTGATATCCTTCTGTTATGTGCCGTGTTAAATTCTGTTAAATTCTAAAACTCTGGAGTTCAAAAGGTTGTCTATATTTGTTACAAAGTACTTACGTCGAGTTCAGTTTCTGTTTCAGGTAAACCCAGCAAGCCGCCTTCGGTTTCCTCTCCAGCTTTTTCGATTTCATCTATAATAGGCCTTATACCTGTTTGGGGTCTCTCACGAATTATATAGTTTCTGGTTGATGCTCCAAAATGAAAGCTGGAATCAATTGGCAATTGGGTTGGCTTATATGCTTCTAAACGCAGTGTTCCGATAAATGTACCATGAGCTTTATAAATTGAAAAGCATATTATATTTACAAAAAATTACAATTATAAGATACTTACTACTACCGAGGTCTACCAAAAATGCTCTGTTTAAATGTTTGTGCCAGACAAATGCAGAATGAACTCTTGAACACGAAGCATGATCAATGCAGAAATCATTCATCTGGGCATTCCTTCCGAACAAATAACATTTTTTCTCATCTATCATCAATTTTTGAATTAATTTTTCCCCTTTTAATACGTCTAAATGTAAACCAACGGGTGGTTTGCCAGCCCTAAAATTATTAAATAAACATAACCACAAACAACAATACCTTAAAAAAGTTATGACACGTGTTTTTCATATTAAAAATTAAAAAAAGTACCAGTTTGGAACTTCGTAGTGATTTGCCATTATTTGTTACATTTCTTGTATATTTTCATGTAAATATTGACAACAAACCAAACTGAATGAATGAACCTGCCATTAGATGCTAATTGCCATTTGCCAATGCCAATCATGGAATCACAAATCACAAAACAAAAAAAAGATGATGCCATTTATTAAGTCTCCTTCTTCTTCTTCAAAAGATAAGATTATTGATATACTTGGGCAATGACACAAAAGTCTAGGACACGCATAGTCCACTTATCACTTATTCCGCTTTGCTTAGGGTTTTCCCCATGCATTTTTCTTATATGATGTAGGGTAGAGATAGCTTTATGGATTTTTTTTTACGATATAGATCTACCTCTACGTTTTATATAAAAAAACCGATCACAATATTAATTTTTTTAATAAAAATTAGAAAAGGGCGCATATGGGAAACCTCAGCGGAAAATGGGCTGCCTGTCTCTTCTAGATAATATTCTTGAGTATATAGCTCACAAAACATATACATAACAAAATATAGAATACTATTTTGGTCTGGACATAATCAGCTAGATCATGTCGGCTTTGAAGAAAAATTTCCAAAGTAGGCGACATCTATTGACGAATAGCAAAATCACTGCAGAGGTGATTAACAAATCGGTTATTCATACCTATATGTTGTAGATGTTACAGAGCCTTCATAAATAATTACAAGCCACGTGACCAGTAATTTTGTTTGAAACAGTAATTTATTTATTTCCTTCATATGTTGGTCATTAAATTTAGGTATAATTAAAAATTATTCAAATAGTAAGTCCAAGTTACATTAAAACATAAGGTTCTGTTTCATCAGCTGTGATTGGTGTAATTTTTCACGAGATACTATTCAACCAATCGGCAATCGCATTATCTCTACTCGAGCATTTTTGTAAATGATATTAGTGATGTCAAGATTTAGGGAATTTTTGTTACCCAGTATCAATTGTGTAATGTTGGGTTGCCTAAGCCCGGCGGTCATCACATGGCTTGTAATCATTTATAAATAAGGCTCTGTACTATATTTTTCACGTTTTTAAAAACTTATTGTATGAACTCTTTGACTCTTCTAGTTATAAATATCTTTTATTTTAATGTTTTAACTAAAATGCACACAAAATTAATAATAAATGACCAGAAAGTAAAATAGATATTTGTATAATATTTTATTATTTAATTTATTTTTTAAATAGTTAAAGAAAGTAACACATATTTAATATTAAGATGAAGCAGTCAAGCAGATAAAGAAACAGTGTCATTATAGTACATTGTGTAACGAGTGGGGAAAAGTTGCCAATAGCGATTAGCGCCACGCGGACGCAGTTGACGCACGAGCGAAGCGAGTGCGGAAAGCGCCCAAATGGCGCTATGGCAACTTTTCCGAACGAGTTGCACATACTATTTTCTATCACAAGTGGGAGTCGTTATGGGACCTATAGCATAGGGGGTTAGGTGCACGGAAAGTGCTAGATAGTACAACAGCATGATGTTATTTTCATCACATGACGCTGTTGTACTATCTAGCACTTTCCGTGCACCTAACCCCCTACACTATAGGTCCCACAGCGAGCTCGCGTGATAGAAATAATTTAAAATATATTGATGAAATCTTAAACTTTATTGTAATATTCTTTAACTTCTTTTTTATATCATGGAAACTAACAATATCTTTTAATGGTCTCGGACTGCAATTGTGTACATCTCCCCACTTAAAAAATAGTCTCAGTTTAAAAACAGTATCACAAATATTTTAAAATTCACATTATAAAATATGGTCCAAAATTGTTCCGTTACGAAAATTTTAGGAAGGAGGAAATTAATTATTTTTGAAATGCTTGATTTACTTCAAAATGTAGAGATGCATGTGACGATACAACGGGTTTTATTTTTTTTACTCAAAAATGGCACATCGCGGGATATAAACTCATGAGAGCTCTTATGTTTCAAATTGAATGTGGATTTCAAAAATAATTTATTTTGGAAAAAAACCATTACCATAAACCATTTTTCTTTAAAAATATCAGTCAGTGCTCGTACGCATGCCCCTGTCAGAGCTAAAAATTATGTTTGTATTGAAAAATATGTGCCTTTATTAACTATCACTACTTACTAAATATCACTGAAATATCTTAAGCAGTTCCGAAAACATTAATTAATTTCCTTCTTCTTCCTAAAATTTTAACACTCATATTTTCGTAACGGAACATTTTTGGACTATAGTTTATAAAGCAAACTATCGATCATTAATTTTCCATGTAGAATCACACCCTTAAATATTCGCGTATATAGGAACACCCTGTAAACCTGCAGAGTTACATTTTAATATATACAGGGTGTTCCAGTAAGGTCGGCAGGGTATGGTATTAGAGAAATTATAGGTCCTAGAGTTTCGGGAGAAAAAATTTTGATTCATAAATCTACCAAGAGAAATCGCTGGAAATAGTGTTCAAGTTCGTAGCTCGTCCGCTAAGGGGCGCTATCTACATACCAAAATATAGAGTTGAATTTTTCTCAGAAGTTCCTATTCAGGTATATCAAATAGTACAAATATGGATAGTCAGATTCATTGTGCATAACTTTTGTTATTGACATTTTGTTCTATCTCTCAACGGAATGGGTCTGATCAGAAAAATGCATTTTTTTAAGGACTGGCTCATCAAAAGCCCATAGTGTTATACCTCATTGGAATGGTATTTTCATGCTTTATCTCGTAGTGAATGTATAATATCATTTACCTCAATATGAAAACCTATAGATGGCGTTATTTCAAAAGAATGCCATTTTATGGATTTTTCTCAAAAATTTTAAATGCAATGCTGTAGTTTTCTTTACATAAATGAATTGTGATGTTATATAAAAGAACCTACATAAACCCACGCAAATAAATTAGTCAATATCAAACTTGGAAATAACAACAAAAACAATAACAAACAGAATTGATATTATGTAACGAAAGAACAATTAAATTTTAACAAAAGTAAAAATGTTTATAAATGCTCGAAATGCATTCCCTTATTTTCAGTGCAGGAATTTAACCTTCGCTGCGTGCTTAGGTAGGTAGGTTCTTTTATCAACACATTTTGTTTTGATAATTAAATGTCTTTTCGTTAGTGTCGTGTACCTCATTATAATTATTTATTTTTTGCTCACTAATTTGCGAATAACTTGATAAAAAAAAGATATCCAACACTTTTTGGCGTCATAATATAGCTATTTTTATGGTCTTCAAACTAAGTTATAAAAAGTTTTATTCTGCTATTTCACGTTTTAAAGAAAACATGAAACAACCTAAACTTCGATAAATAGCGCGCTAATACATAAACAACACTTTCGTTAGAAATTTCAAATTTATCCTATATTCATCAATTTTTTGTGCTGAATTCATTTATGTAAAGAAAACTATAGCATTGCATTTAAAATTTTTGAGAAAAATCCATTCTTTTGAAATAACGCCATCTATATGTTTCCATATTGAGATAAATGACATTACGCATTCACTACGAGATAAAGTATTAAAAGACCTTTCCAACGAGGTATAACACTATGGGCTTTTGATTAGCCAATATTTGAAAAATGCATTTTTCTGATCAGACATTAGGTGCTTCCCCCACCCTTTCTGTCGAGAGAGAACAAAATGTCAATAACAAAAGTTATGCGTAATATATGCGGCTATCCATATTTGTACTATTTAATGCCTGAATAGGACACATTTCTGAGAAAAATTCAACTCTATGTTTTGGTATGTACTTGAACTTGAAAACTATTTCCAGCAATTGATTTCTCTTGTTTGATTTATTAATCAAAATCTTTTTCCCGGTGTTCTAGGGCCTATACTTTTCATAATATTATACCGCAACGACCTTAGTAGGACACCCTGTATAATAATAACCACGGTAGTCTTATTTTATGATTAAGAATACCTACTTAAAAAATGACACATCCTTAAGGAAAAAAAATAATCAGGTTTATAAATAATACATTTATTTTATCCAATAACCATAGATTATCATTAATAAGATATGGCAAAATACAAATATTCTTATTGTATAGGGAAAACTAAAATACTTCTAGGCCATACAAAAAGTAATCATGGGGTATTTATTAAATATCCAACCAGACACACGTTTCATCAATCACAAACATCTTGCTAACAACACTCCATAAAATATTAGGTTTACAAAGAATGTAGTTAATACTTCATTATTGTTATATAATTCTTTTTATTGCAAGTGAAAAAGAGTATTTAAAATATATTTTCATATATAATCCATATAAAACTGTTTCCTTATTATGGTGACGGTTACACGGTAATGAGCAAATTAAATTACACCTAAATCTATCTCCTACTTCTAAATTACATAATAACGATCACTTATTTAATAAGCAATATATGTTTCAGAAGGATCAACAATATTTTCTAGTGATTTGAAGAATGGCCTTGTTTAAGATAAAAGAGACTTGGAGACAAACGGATAAGATCTGTAGTAATAATTTTTTTATAATTTAACTTTTATTTTTGAAACGACAGCATAATAAACAATAAATGTAATATCGAAGGAGTGTTTAGAGAGAAAGTATGTTTCTTAATACTGTATATTTTGCAACAAAACTGAATGCAAATTTTCCTTAGAATTCTTATATAAATACTAAATAATTTTATTTAGATTTAGACCTTTAGACATACGTAAAATTATTAATTCCAATTTTCTTCCTTTAGGTTGGACTCACGAAATTGATTTTAGCAATTGCTAAACTCTTTGAAATTGCGTATTATACAATAATTTATATAATGAAAATGGTTTTCCAAACGGAAAATAAATAATTAAATGAAAATGAACAGAACTTTGCGCACATAAAAAATACTTAACCCAGGGTGTATTTCACATTTTGAACAAAGATTTCTCAATAATTCAGCGTTTTCCAGGTGGATTTGAAAAATTTTCCAGGCAAAAATATATTCTCTAAATTAGTTCTCATTTTTCAATCACCTCCCAGAGTGACCGCAAAAATCGGCCGTTTTTGCACAATTCGCAGAGAACTAAAGAAAATAGATAAAAATATGTTTTTAGTCTCAAATTACTCGTAAAAAATTAAGATGACCATAGCATTTAGTTTTTTGAAAATTTTCAAAAATCACCCCTATTTAGGAGTTGGAAAGACTCCCAAAATGAAGAATTGAATATTACCAATAAATATAAAAACTATTAGCATGTGAATTTTTCTATCGAATGATTCTTGATACAAAGATTTATTTTCTGACTGAAATAAGCATGTCAGCATGCATAAGAAAATCCACCCTTAAGCACGCTCAAGGGATGGAATCATCCCCAAAAATAGAGAATATCAGAAATAATTGTAAAAATTCCAAAAAAGATATATTAAGATAATTCACATGCTAATAGTTTTTATATCAATTGGTAATATTCAAATTCTTCATTTTTAGCATTTTTTCAACCCCTAAGTAGGGGTGACTTTCTAAATTTTCAAAATACTAAAAGCTATGCTCATTTCAGTTTTTTACAACTAATTTGCGACCAAAAACATATTTTTATGTATTTTTATAATTCTCTGCGAATTGTGAAAAAACGGGCAAAAATCACAGGTTTTTTGCGGTCACTCTTTCTTGCACGTCTTTCACATAAATATTTAAATGTTTATACGTTATACAAGAAAAAATAGTAATTACTGCCAATTAGAATCACTCAGGGCAATCAGCTTGGGCAACATTTTTCTCCATGTTTACACAAAAATATGTCATATTATTTAATAAGGAATACTGTAATTAAGGGGACATATACAGTTACAACGATCAGAAAATCGATTTTTTTATATTCTTAAACGATAGAACTGTATGTGAAGAATATATTTTGAGTTTGAAAGCGAAATTCGAAAAACTCTGGAAGTTACAGCCCATAAATGTTGTGCATATCCGCTTGGCTTCGGAGTGCACGCTACAGGTAGAAGCAAGAGCGCACAGGGGTATACTCGTCGACCAAATGTTTGTAGGAGAAATAACCGTTTTCCGAGGAGTTTCAGAAAATAGCTGCCCCAGTTTGGTTACGGTTTATAGTTGCCGTTTTATCCTGGTTCTACACGTGTCAAAACTTTAAACGCGTTTTTCTCGAAACTACATTTCTGAAACTGGTGTATATGATTACGCAAAAACTATTGAACCGATCGAGTTCCCTCTTGGTAGAAATGTTGATAACATTCCTTCTATGACGGAAATTGATTTTGGAAAATTTTGAAAAAACTATTTTTTTATACAAATTCTGCAGAAATTTCGCATGAAAATTCGATTTTTGTCTTTAATGGCATGCCGTTTTTTCAAATTTGCATTTTTTCCATTTTGTTCAACGTCACATATAAACCGCGTGTTTTAAATAAGAAAATTTTTGTATTTAGGCTGTACAACGTTTTGGAAGTCGCGCCGGAACCTTGCTGTGACTCTACCACAGCTCCGCCATTTTGACGATGAATTCAAAAAATTAATTTTTTATACTTGAATATCCTATTAGAGCACACCTACAGTCCGATGAATGTAGAATGAATATTTCTTAGTTTAAAAATTTCCTCAAAATCAACTCATTTTCCTCCGCCTAATTATATATGTCCCCTTAAATTTTATTTACTCCACGTAAACAACGAACATATTATAAATCATTTGTACTTGAAAATGGATAATTTAGAAGATAACGCAGAATTGTTTAAAAAATTCAAAGTTTGATTCTTCAATATCCATGGAGAAATATCACTCAAAGAAAAATAACGCAATATTTTACTTAGACCCAATTTTGATTTATAAAAGATAAAAAGTGAAATATCTGTAAATTTTCGTGTTTATTTTGAATATATTGAACTTGAAACACCGAAACATGGAAATTAAGCATTTTTCGAACTGATGTTTATGAGAACTTTTTTCATTCTGAAGAGTTCTGTCACCAGATAAAGTTTAGTTTATGCAATTTGAGACACCTTGTGTACAATAAAGATAAAAATACCAATACTAACAGAATAATTTCGTGATTAATGGCAGTACTCATAAATAAAGATTACAACTGAAATTTAAAAAAAAAATTAGGTAAATTTGAGAAATCCCCTCATATTTCCAGATTGGTATACACCCTAACATAAATAAATAATTAGTAGAATAGCGGCGCCAGCACCAAGCTATTTTTGTGTTTTACAGTCTAACACCTAGAGGAAGAAAAGGCCAGAGCAATATCTTTCAGTAGTAGATAGCAGCGTGGTTGACAGATGTGGTAGTTTTCTAAAGCTGTTGCAAAATTAACTAGGAATGACAACTGGATGTAAACTGTACAAATAAAGAGAGAACGCATTAGGCGGTCGCAATCAGTAGCATTTGGCAATTGCACACAATCCTGCTTGCGCTCTCCTTTAAATAGTTGCGGTATTGTTCTAGTAGACAATACCTTTCTACCTTCCCTATCGTTTGAGTGAAATAAATTTATTGTGAATACTGGATACTTTTCTGCTACTTACATTTTGAGGTTGTGTTTACTAGACGTTGATTTATAAATTTTATAACGCTACCTGCACAATAGAAACTTTCAACTTCTGTTTTCAAACCTACAACCGATGTTTCTTTTTAAATGAATTTGACAGTTTATATTTCATTTAGAAAAGGAAAATACCAATGATGAAATAAAATTAAAAGAAACCGTGACTGTTCTATTAAACGGAGAAAGTGTGTTGAACTTTTCTATGCACCTGAACACTTGGTTGCAAATATTAAAAGTATTGTGTAATAATAGAATAAATATTACTTATAGTGGAATCTATCTTGGATGGACTCCAGTGGGACCATACGAATTTGTCAGTTGAAGAGAAATAAAAAACTGGAATATATTTTCAAAAAATTCGTCAAAAAATGAGTGAAATTTTTTCAATTGTCTGCTTTTCAGTGTAAGATTTTTGGTTAGCCAAAGATTCTTTAATTGCTTTCTATCTTTTTTTTACAGGTGGCAAAATATAATAGAAAAACAAAACTGGAAAAATTAAATAAATGTGGGTGCACATGTCTGCAAGTGACCCGTTTTAAGTATTACGTCAAGAGCGCCAGCCTGACGCCACTCGGACTGATCTAACAGTTGCAAGGACAAAAAAGAGACGTGGGACGCAACAGGGTTCCAAAAAAAGTCCACGGCAGATTGGCGCCAAGGACCAGATATTAAACCTGCGAGCGACTCCACACCATGAGGACTCTCCAGCGAACGCTCGCACCGACTACACTTCCTTATCACTAACTTTTATTTTTCCGTTGAGAGCGAGTTTTATTTGCTGCACACCGAAAGCAACCGTCAAGTGGCGACAGCGACGTAATTGTTTCAAACAACGTATTTGTTTCAACTGACGTGATTTTTTCAACCGACGTGATTTTTCAACTGTCACTCAGTGAAAGTACGCGATTTGTGCAACTAGAGTGGTTTTTATTTCACATAACGCATCGATGGAAAAATGAAAGTATTTTTATTGAAAACAAGTTATTGAAAAGGAAGTGTTGTCGGGGCGAGCGTTTGCTGGAGAGTCCTCGTGGTGTGCAGTCGTTCGTAGGTATCTGGTTCTTGGCGCCAATCTGCCGTGAACCTTTTCTGGAACCCTGTTGCGTCCTGTGTCTGTTTTTTGTCCTTGCAACTGTTAGACCGGTCCGGGTGGCATCAGGCACCCACACAACTTTAGAAAAGTTTAATCTTGAGAGACTCCTCATTGTTGTTAATACTCCGTGCCTAATTTTCGTGTCTACATAAAATTTTTCCCTCGGCCCCATTTCCGTTCCTGATTAATTTTGCAACAATCTTTACAGATTTATATTTGTATTTAAAAAATGGCAAATAAAACTTCCAATCTCCTATAAATTTTTAATTATATTCGAAGCTTTTTACTGTCTTTTTTTCAATAGGAATGTTACCCTACAAAATATCTAATAAAAATTCTTGTATCTTTTGCAGAAAATCTATGAAATTGATAAAAAAGATTTTAATCAAAATTTCTCTCGTTGCAGCGATACAATTTTTTAAATTCTTTGTAATAATTAATTTTATTACATACAATTACGATAATTATAAATAGAAAATATTAATTGTTAATGCGTTGAAATGTAAAATAAACAATTTCAATGTTTGTATCAAAAAAAATTATATTAGTAGCACGTCAAGTTTGATTGGTGGGCAAATGAGCTAAATTAAAAAATAAGGCTTAGTACTTTATTACACATTGGCTCATTTTTCATTTTCAACTCGTCTGCATCTTAAAAGCAAATATATTTGCCCACCGACTTCATGTCTCCATTAATAAATTATTACATCAATTATTGCCAAGTGTTAATATTTTAAGAAAAACTACTAGTTTAAATTCCTTTCTGCTTAATTCAATCAACTAATTTTAACAAAACAAAGAATGTTTATTTTTAAATTACATGGCCACCAAATTGTTTGTTGACGTACTTAAAATTCAGAGTCAAAGATGAAATGGTGACGCCGAAACTACTCCAGCATAACATGGATATAATACTTGATTTAAATTTTATTGTTATACCTTACGATCTAGAGCAATACATAAATAACACCTATATCAGCACACAACCGAATGGTTATGATATCTCCACGGTCCCGTGTTGTGTGGTCCCGATTTCTAAAGCTTGCGTAGCTATCTCCGTTATCTCCTCCGGAGTGTTCACAGACTTTTTCTCCTCTGATACGCTTTTCCTCGAATTTCTGCGGCTTCGAGGTTTTCGCTTTATCAGAGAGTCACAACTTCCTTTTGGTACGAAAGTAGTCCATTCGTTAGACTTGGAGTCCAAGTACTCGATGGTGTTTAAGAATGTTTTACCTGCAAAAAATGTTTTACATACTCTGATAAATAATCCCAAAAAGGACAGCGAGTGACAAATACTAATATGAAAAAAATGTTCTGCTCTTTTTAAATTACAGTCATGGAAGTTATTTTATATTTGTCATATACAGGGTAATTCACAACTAATCTAAATAAAATTGGAGATACATGTGCCAGTAAAAAATAATATCAATGTCACCAAAAAAGTTGGAATAAAATACTTGTATTTGCAGATTTTTACAGAAAAGTGTTTGAGGCATTATTTTGGAATCTTTTTTCAAAAAAAAAATAGATTTTCAAAATACTGCAGATTCCTGTCATAAATATACGTAAAAATACTATAGAGATCATTATTTAGGTTGGAAAATTCGAGTACATGTTGAAAACTGCGACAAGAGTAGGGATGCGCTAGCGTGTCAAGCGTAAAGTTGCCGATAAACACATCACGGAAGCTTCTAAGGAGCACAGGGTGGCCATTAGGAATGCAAGATTAGAAGAAGACTATACATTTGAAGAAGCCGATTGCGTAATGTATGCAGCAGGCATCACTAATTAAGGGTGAGGCTATTTTTTAAAAAATTGTACCTATATAAATTTTAAAGTGGTTTTTCTAGACATTCTACAAAATAACCTATTACGCCGATCAAGCTCAAATACATAGTTACATTTACAAGTATTAAAAAATACTACCTGAAACTTGTAAAATTGGTTTTTGGGTCTATCTTTTTAAATACATTTTAAGTTGTTTTTGTCTCATATTTTGATTCCGCAAGTCATTTTACAAATACTACATTTTATCCCACTGAAACACTTTAATAGCAAAGAAGTCACAGTTCCTCATAAATAAGCAATTAGACACAGATACTACGATTGTTGCCTTTTATATTTTGGGAATGGACGATCCTGGTGCGGCTATCTGACAACAACGTCCCTATTGTAAAGTTCAACTTTTTGTCATTATGCTTACTCGGAACGGTTTGACGTACAGGCGCTATTTCTGTTGTTTACAGTAACATGAAAAATTCATTTTGGCCAAAAAATATAATTAAGTCGTGAACATTTCCGTGTAATTATTTTTTACAACTTTCGACGTGGATTATTTCAACAACGGCGAGGTCTGGGCAAATGGACTGAGGCAGAACATAGGAAATACTGGACTTCAAGGCCTGGACATAGCCATTCTAAGGAGCTCATGGAGTATCCTTCGAAGGAAAGAGCAAACGATTTACTGAGCTTGAATGAAATCCAGCTCAGGAGAGTGACGAGGCTCATAACGGGACACTGTCACTTTAGAAAACATCTACACAAGCTAAAGCTTGTAGACAGTCCAGTCTCTGCATATCCTGGACGAGTGCCCGGGATTTGCACGTAGTGGAATGATGCTCCTGAGGTCACCTTATTTGGAACCCAAGGAACATAGAGAAGTGTCAGCAAGGAAGCTTTTGGACTTTATCAAAAGGACAAAACTACTTGCTGAATAGGACTAATAGTGGGACACACAATAGGCCTAATTAGGCTGTGGTGACATGGTACCAACCACCAGAAAAGAAAAAGAAGAAGATTTCAACAACAGTGCATATATAAACTTAATTCAACTTTTGGCGAAGAAGCACCATGAAAAACCACTGTATATCAGTGGTATACAGAATTTAATACTGGATGTAGTCGATTGGTCGAAATAAATACTTAAGATATACGATCGTGGTGCTTTAAAACATGTCTATTACATCGTAGCAGGTTACATCATGGATTTATGCGAATGAGTCCGAAAGTAAACAGCAGTCGACTGTATGGGTCTTTCAAGATGAGCTAAATCCATCAAAGGTTGTCCGTGCACGGAGCACTTTTAAGTAAATTGTCGCCTATCTTTTTTTAGAAAAATCAGACATGTGGCAATTGTACCATTAGTACAATGGTTGGACATTTATTTGCCAGAAGTCCTCAGAAAAATGAGGGAAACCAACCACTGAAGATGCATTATTCTCCACCAAGATAGAGCTCTCACACATCAACTCAAACAAGAGACATTTTTGAACTGAAAAAGTCGAATTGATGAGTCATCTGCCCTGATTTGGCACCCAATGACTTTTCATTTCCGCACATGGAAAATAAATGTTTGAAGAAGCGGTTGATGCATTCTAAATTCAAGTTTTAGAAGTACCTCAATTGGAATGGAAAAATTGCTTTAAAAATTGGTTCAAATGTATGCAAAAGTGTACTGATTTTGTTGGAGAATATTTTGAAAAGCAATAAAGTTACACACAGTCTATACCCGAAATATAAAAAGCAATCTTCACATGAAATGAGAATTATGAATCACCCTGTACAGAATAATCACGAATGAGCAATATAGATACAGATAATGTTAATGTATTTTATTTATCTATTCAAATAAATACAGATATACCGGGAGGGGCATTTATCTTGAGACAAAATAATATCTCGGTTGAACTTGATTATCATTTCGAAAAAAATTTCAGACAAAGTTTGTAGGGAGGAGGCCTTTGAAAGGTCCCTATTACGACTTTCGGTATAGACCGGAAGTGGTGTTTTTAGACCGGAAGTTGATTTTTTTTAATGGAAACGCCCATTTTTTACCACTGATTTCTATTGAAAAACGAAAAAAATATTTTTCGCTATTATTTTTTCGATTTAAGTTTATTTTGACCATAAAAAACAAAAAAAAAAAACAAGATTGTTGAGACAGCGGAATATCTTGTTGGGATCACTTTTTAAAAAAAGATTGTGCTACCTTGACATGACCTTGAAAATGAGCTTGACCTTGAATTGCTCCTACATACTTCAGCAAATCATAAAAATCTTCAGAAATCTGAAGAAATTCTACATTTCACCGAAAACATATCTTATTAAGTTCATATCTTATTGTAAAACTCCCCGCTTTTGTAATTTCCGAGGTCAAAAAAGAAGGTCCATTTAAAATTTTGAATTTGATCTTCAAATGACCTTGAAATCAAGGTAATTTTCAAGATCATGTCCAGATAGCCCCTTTTTCACCCTACAACTTTTGTATGAAACATTTAAAACTTCCGAGGTCAAAAGAGGGTCCCATTTAAAATTTTGAATTTGATCTTCAAACGACCTTGAAGTCAAGGTCATTTTCAAGGTCATGTCAAGATAGCCCATTTTTCACCCTATAACTTTTGTATGAACATTTAAAAAAAAGTGATCCCAACAAGGTAATCCGTTATCTCGATTCTTGTTTCTTTTTTTGTTTTTTTTATGACCAAAATATGGGTTAAATCAAAAAAATAATAAGAAATGTGTTTTTTTCGTTTTTCAATTGAAATTCGTGTCTGAAAGTTTTTTCGGAATAATCGAGTCCAACCGAGATATTATTTTGTCTCTCTGTGAAGATAAATGGCCCCACCCGGGATTAGATACGAAACTAATATTCAATCATTCAATCTTTAGTTTAGATTTAGTATCGACTCATTAACTGACAAAAAAATGCCCATCACTGAAATGATATGTGCGAATTAGGATAAGAATGCTTAAAAATACCTGAGAATCCGCCAACGGCATACAACCGGTCTCCCACCACGGCCACTTCCACGTTAGCCCTAGGAGTTGTCATGCTCGGACCGACATTCCATGTCTGGGTCTGTTCGTCAAAAATTTCAGTAGAACTTAGAGAATGAGAGCCGTCTGAACCTCCAACAACGTATAGTTTGTTATTAAATACTGCAACGCCGCACCCCCTCCTAGCCGTGATGATGGATTTCGAGGGCTGCCAATTGTTTTCTTCGGGATTGTACACCTCTACCGAATTTAAGCAATTCCAAGCATCGCAGCCTCCAATGGCGTAGACCAATTTGTTGTAGGCAGCCACGCCAGCCTGATACCGACCTGAACATAAAATATAAAAGTTTCTACCGAATATTTTCTTAATATTTTAGAAATATGATGTAGTTTTAAAAAACGTGCTATCGCTACAGATTCATAATCGAAAACTAAGAAAAAAGTTCCTAATTAGAAGCGTTTATAAAATATATTTTTTTGTTTGGTTTATTATTAAAAGTATTTACCTGTATGAAGTGGTGCAATAGGGGACCACGTAGCAGTCTCAGGATCAAAAACTTCACTTTGCTTAATTCCCACTTGTCCATTCCACCCACCTATACAATAAACTAACCCGTCCATAGTGCACACTCCCATATTACTCCTAGCCAAGGACAGTCTTGGCATCTTCACCCACTTTCCTGCAGCCAAATCTAGCATCTCTACCGAATCCAGTTCAGTGGTGCCGTTACTGCCCCCAATGGCATAAACTTTGTCGCCGAGCACGGCAATTTTAAAACGACCCCTACTTTCCCTCATAGGAGGCAGACTTTGCCAAGTGTTCGTTTCTGGAATGTACTGGTCAACGGATCGGAGACACTCGGTTCTGTCGTAACCGCCTGGTAGGAAAAAATAATTTGTAAATTAATACTACTATTTCAATCTACCATCAGTACTGGACAAATTAAGTCTACAGTTTTTTTTTTCAATATTTTGTCCAGAGAATATTAAAGAAAATTCATAGTTTAAAAATTTAAGGCATATGACTTCACTCGCCTTGATTGCAGCAGCCAATGAAAAATAAAAAAATTAAAAAGTTTTAGCACGGCAGTATCTTATGGACTCATTTAGGCACCTAACCTCTCTGTAAATTCTCATATTAACAAACTTCAGACTCAACTTCTGTCAGTTATCAAATTACAGTTTAAAGTATCGATCTTATATATACTAGGTCTGCGATGGACCAAGTTTATTTTGAAAACATGGAAGAATTTAATGTACGTGACTCTGATTGGGTGTGATCATTCAAGTATACAATACTTTTGCCATTGAAAAGAGCAGAGACATATCTAGAGGGAAACAACAGTTTTGGAGCCCGTTGCGAATAATAAATAGGTAAACATCTTCACTCACTTGAAAAGGGTCGCGGATACAGGGATCTCGGAAATGGTAAGAGATACGAAGTAGCTTAAATGGGGGTAAAGTTGTATAATCAGGGGACCAATATTATGCCTCTAAAAAATCAAGGCTAACATGATCAATTTTCGAAATATTTGAAAAAAAACGAAATTTTGGAAATCCGTTTTTGTTTCATTTCAGCCTTGTCCGAGGTGATATTGACAAAAGAAAAACATTTTCTCATACCAACTTTATGGCCCTCTATCAAATGGCTTAATTAATTTTTATATGTAACGTTTCGTCTCTCCAGGCCCATCATCAGCTTCATTTTTTAAATATGACCCTGGAAATTTTATTACATTTTTTACAAGCCTTCATAACCCCCAATACTGTACTGTACAAAATCATTATTTTTGAACCATCTAAACCAATTTCTGCAAGTTGTTTGCAACAGTTCATAGTTGCTGTAATCTCGACAAGAATTCTATAAGCTTCGGCATTAGCAGTATTCTTTTGAATAAAATAGTGCAGTAAAATTCTCCGCAAATACTCTTTTCTGCATGAAATTTGACATGTTTAACTTTATGAAAAAAAGTTGTTTACACTTCGGCAAAATAGTATACACTGAATTTCAGGCAAGTAGGAGGTGCGTTACCATGTTAAACTACACTTTTGCAGTTCTGGTAGCGCCATCTGTTGGAAAACAGCTAAAACCTATTCAAAGTTCCTATATTGATGATGAGGAAATAAGGACTGGCCTTAAAATTGTTTTTTTTTTTATTGGTATGGCTAAGTGGCAGGAAATTTTCAAAACAACATTGGTAAAAAATATAAAAATAGATAAAAAAAAAACAAAACAAAATAAATACTAATGTTCAAAATTAGGAGCAATTTAATTTTTAAACTAGCAGGAAGTTCTAGTTACTTACCACAGACAATAAGGGTGTTAAGAAAGTTTCCACAGCCAACAGCACATCTTTGAGAAGACATATTCGCAACTGCACAATAGAGATCGGGTTTTTCCTCGCTAGCCGGCCTGCTATTTATTGGAGTTTGTATGGGGGAAGGTGTAGTTGGAGTATTCAGTCTAAAAAGTATATAGAGGCAATTGGAAACTGCTTCGCTTTAAAACGTTATTTTCTCTCGTACCTTAATTGTATGGAAAGTGTGGCCAACTTGCCACCCAGAGTCACGAGAGCCAAGAAGCTGTGTTCCCCGACACTATTTGAGGCTATTAGGTTCCAGTCTGGTTCAACCTCGCTCTCCAATTCCTCCCCGATTTCTCTGTTATATATCAACACTCTCGGTTTCGATGGTTGACCTAACACCTTCCTCTTGGGTTTGGTGTTGCTTTGTTTGTCCTTCAGAGAAAGTTTCTTGTAGTCTTGTACAATTTCAGTATCGCTTATGTCGCCGGAGGGGAGACTAGAGCAATCTTGAAGGGAATTGTCGATTGCAAGGTACAACATGAATGTTTTTTCAGAGAGAGCCGACATGTTTAGATTATCTTCGCTTACTTGTCTTTTAATCCACTCTAGGACTAGCCTGCATAAGGAGCTCTCGTTCACGAGGGACATTTCCTCTCGAGACTGATTGAGAACTTCTATTCGAGCACAATAGAGATTTAAAACGTTGTTGGTTTTGCTTATTTGTGAAAACTGAAACGAATATTGAAAACTGTAATAGTGTACAATGATTTCTGGTTACTTCTTACCTCATTGCCGATAAATGCATCAACTTGCTGAATGAATTCCTTATTTCTGGCAATGCCAGGCAGAGATCGGATTTCAATGCAATTATCAACAGACAGATGCTTTATTAAATGCTGAGCGCAAATTCTAGTAACTCGTTCCATTTTCAAACTGTTGGCCACCAAAAATACAGTCTTAACCTATAAGTTAATTGTATTTTAGGTGTAAGATAACGAGTTACGAACATTTGCCTACCTCAGAATACGGAACAATTAGTTTTGCAGTGTAGGCATAATCGATTAGAACCTGCAACGCACTTGTATCGAAACCACCATTTAGCTTATATGTGAGGGAATTCTCAGGTCTTTTCTGATCTTGATCCGTTGTAAACAGTTCAAAGAGGTAGGGTGAAGCACTCGCCAATACAGCCCGATGGGCGTGTATTTCCAAATTACCAGCCTATATGAGAAACAAAACCGACAATAAAACAATTGTAAAGGAATTGTGCTCAAAATTATCATGTTTACGGATTTATTTTCACTGAAGTAAAAAGAAAAAATAAAAAAAAATAAGATTACCATCACCTAACTTCATGTAATGTTCTGTAAAACAGAAAAAATTAAAACGTCCTTTCTACAGAAAAGAACGGTATAATAATAATGAAAAATTTTTTACCTAATTTTGGTCTAAAAATCAGATTTTCTGCAAGAAAATGTTAATAACCCACTGCACCAATAAACTCACATTAGTACACACAATTGAAAATTTGAAAATACATTTTAAATATAAACTAATATAATTCTGTTGGAGCACCAGGTTTTTTGTAACACAACTACATTACTACTTTAAAAGGACTTAAAATCTACTCACTACTGGTCATTTAAATTCAAATATGATGATTTTGAGAGCTGCCCAGTAGTGTAACTGACCGTAAACAAAACAATTTTAACAATGTTTCAGATAATCACAATCATTATGTATGGGTAGATTGGCTTTTCAAATGCAATATCTTTTATTATTATTAAAATCGCCATGATTATCTGGAACTTGTAAAATATGTTGGTTGTACAGTCAGGCACATACGTGAAGAATGACATCACAGAAATGCCGGTTCTTTCTCATCATGTTTAACGAATGCAACATGTTAGCTTGGTGGACGTCATCCAGGAACTCTAGCTGAAGTTCCTGCACCTGGTCTTCAGTGTTGCTCAGCTCCTGCATGTCTTCAGTGCTCACTGAATGTTGATGACCTGAAATAAGAATAAAAAATATTACTTCATTATTGGTAATAGAAAGTTCCTAGCAGTTTTACTCCCATTTCATAGTTTATGTTACGAACCGGATTTTTTAATAAACGGTTCAATTAATTCGATTAATATCATAAAAAATCCATCATCCCTCTTTGAATGGGTTTAATTACCTCCATGACTGTTTGTTCTTGGAAAAAATTACTATATAAAAAAGTGCTCTTACTTTTTCTAATTTAGGAGCACCCTGTATTAAACTAGATAGTTCTATGCTACCGTTTTTCCTAGCAATTACTCAAAAGCTCATAAGCCATTCTTGAATGATTTCATAATCAAAAGAAGTTAAATTAGGAAGCCAAGCTGATAATCTTTATATGGTGGTTTAGTTCGTTACGAGAAAATAAACGGTTCTTCATAAACAAATGTGTATTTGAAAATAAATTATATCTGATAAGAAGATAAATTCAGATAATAGTGCGACATAAAAAATCGATTAACATTAATGCGGAAATTTTTGAATTTCATAATTCCTATTGAAAATGATTTAAGAACACTGCTAATGTGTACTTCCAAAGGATTTACCATTTTTAAGGGATGGTTTTTCGATTTAGGATGACGATGACGTCTAGAAAAATGTGCATAAAAATCGTATTCTCACATAAACAATTGCAAAAGTTATAAATAAATAAAGATTAAGAAAAGTGGTTCGTTTTTTTGCAAATAATTCGAAAATATTAACGTCAATTTGAAAAAAAAATCCTAAATGAGGAAATTTCCTAAAAAAATGATCCAACTCCCGAATCTCTATAGTCATTATTTATACTTTTAATTTAATGTTGAAAATAGGGCTTTTATCGTCGTACGGTGCCGCGAAACCGAAGACATAATTTTTTATTATATTAAATGTTAATATAAAAATTTCAAAACATTATCGTATCGTAATATTTAGGCACTTGAATAAAAAAAAATCCATTGAGAAAATATTTTTCATAGATTTTTCAACAAATAGGACCATTTTTAATTTACTATAAATTTGTTCAAAGTCGGATAATTGTTTAAAAAAAAGATGCTAAAATTATTTCGCTTCGTGGAGACCTTTTAACAACTATACTCACAATCAATAAGATCACCTCATTGCGGTATATTTAATAGTTATAACTCTTTAGTTATTAATTTTCTTACAATTAGTTAACAAAAAATTAAAAATTAACAAAAAGTGGTCAAAATAACTTATTTAAGGGAAAATATTGGTGGCAGCGTTTTTATGTTAGAATATATAACGCAATACTTAATACATATTATAACAATAAGCTTATAAAACCAAAGACTATACTATTTCTTTTCAAAAGAAATTATAAATATTTACAAATAACTGGGTGGATTAGCCAAATTAGGCTCTATTATTAATACCGCCGCAATTATCTTTATAATAATCAGAATTGTCACTGAAGGCCAATAAATAAAATGGGAATGAGTGACTGTTATCAGTAAAATGTTATATTTTTTCATTTGCTAAAAGCTCTATGTGTATACGCATAATCTAGACCAGTGGTCTTCAAACTTTTACGACTTGCGGAAACTAGAAAACATTTCGATTTTTTTTAGGAACCCCCACATCTAAAAGTACTATATTTATAAATACTACGATTAACAAAATAAATATTTCATTATGTAAAAATTAAAATAAGAGTTTTAAAGTTTAAGTTTTAAAGTAAATATTTTTTGAATTAAAAAAAAAGTAAATGGTATGTATAATCAATGACTGGGATGTGCTTGAATATTTTTACATAATATGTTGAAATCAGGTGTTATTGTCGTTAAGTTGCAATCGGATTTCAAACTCTGCATTAAGCGCATTGCGATACGTTGTTTTTGTCGCTACGTACGTTAAGCTTTTATAGTTATTTATACGCGTGTACTTATAAAAATAAAAAGTTTTAAGAGTATAAATTTTTTTTAATTTTATAGTATCGATAATGTTAATTTCTAAATTTTGAAGTCGCGGAACTCCCCAGAGAAGTTGTGGAGAACCTCATGGTTCCGAGATCCTATGGGCTAATGTGGAAGAAACGAAATTAAACAATTTATTTTATAAGAAATTAATTAAAATGTACAGCAAGCCAAAAAATACTTACCGTCCTATTTCGAAAAGGAAACCTGTTTATTGTTGGCGAGATAAAAAATATATCTAGTTTACGGTCTATAAATATTAATCAATAGTGGCTTTAACTGTATATTAAATAATTTATATTAAGTACCAGTTCCAATTTACTAGCATAAACGCTTGAAGATAAGAATTCATAACGCGCAATGATGATACTTTTATGTTTTAAATTATAGGAATGTGTTTTAAAATATGTGCGGATATTTCAAATAGTTTCCGTTCCGTCATCTATTTCGATCAATTTGACTACCAAGTTTGTGTGTGCAGGAGAACGGCGATTAAGATAGGCGTTACGTGGAATCTATTCAATATTCATAGAACTGGTCATACGATACTATTGCCCAAATGAAGTTGATGAACCAGTTCTCTCCGGTCCAAGACGGATATGTAGGGTTATAATGAGTTTTCATCCTTTATTCAATACAATAAAACTTTGTTACATCACGAAATCTACTTGGAAAATACAGTAAATAAGTCAACATTTTTTATATTACCTTCGGAAACATTAGAAAAAACAGATTTCGATGAATACAGTAAAAAAGTACAATTTATTGTTTCAGTGAAAAGTGTACCAAAAAAAATATGTAAAGGCTTCTCAAAAAATAACAGACAATAATATCTTAGTTGGAAATACAAAAGATATGCTAATTTCTATCAATAATCATCATATAAAACTTTCAACTCCATAAAACTTCTATGTTCAGGATTGGTGAGATATAACCTATAAAGTAGGTTTTAATTGTCACTGCACTCAATGCCTACTGGATCTGGTGGCAGAGAGAGACCTATTTATTGTTTCAGTGAAAACTTAAAAATAAATTTATTCCTAGAAAATGTAAGAAAGCTTATTAAAAAAAACCGTAAGCTGAAATCTGAATCATATTTCAGTTGGAGTTACAAGTGATATGTCGCAATCATGATCGATCTTATACATTTTTCAACTTCACAAACTCTACAGTGTGGGTAAGATATTACCTACGTAGTTCTTAATTGTCTAATACTCAATGCCTACTGGAGCTACTGACAGAGACTAATTTGTTCTTCGGACTAACTATAACATGGGAAACAACTACTCAGCGGATTACAGCTCGACTTAGTACTGAATTACGTCTGCTATCAACAGACTTACACAGGTTTCGAAATTATTCTCACCAGTATGCCACAGGCAATCGGCGAGAGATTTAGCTATTTGGATGTAGCTACAAAAAATGTAGTGACAATTAAGATATACCATACTCTGTAGACTATAACTCATCCATACGGAAAAGATGTCGCTAGATAAACATCCGCTCTATCCTTGGTAAGTTTGTTGACAATCTTAGCCGTTTGCTGGATATTGCGGGTGTATTTCAATGCTGGACGAAACTGTAGTCCGCAGAGTAGCAGTAGTTGTTTCTTACAATATCATTAATTAAAAATTATATCTGGTCTTCTAAAATAGGTTTGCCGCCATTATCCCTATCACGGTTGAAAAATTTTACTTACTTTTTTCACTTCCTGAGTTTCCAATAGAAACTTTTAGAAGGCGTTATTTTTCTGTAATATGGGGAATTTGCTGTTATTTTCTTAAATAAGATCGTATATATCTTTCTAAATACAAATATATTTTTACTACAACAAAACAAAAAAAGTTTTCTATAATTATATTCATTTTCTGACGCATATTCTTGTTTACCATTTGTTTTCAAAGAGTACGATGAATAAGATAGATGTGACATCTAATGTCTTTTTGCTGTCAACATTTCATTGTAATTCCAATAACAAATTAAAAAATAGAAAGGTATTATTAGTATTTCAGAAAATAAAATGCTATATGCCAAAATTTGATGAGATATCTATATTTTATTAGAAACTTCGGATAAATTTAATGATGAATATCATTTCTACAAATATTATTTGCTACTTAATTCACAATGTTTAACACTTATGGTATAACTATCATAATTTTATGACAGACATGCTAAGTGAGAAAAAAATTAAAACTAGATTCTTGCTTATTAGAGAATTTTTCTAGCTTCTTGCCATTAATAAAATACTTGTTAGAATCTACTTCTAAACACAAAATCTGTTTTTGGATCTAGTTTTATTGAATTACATTTCGTATGTTCACAACTTTAAAACAGCCAAGTGACTTCGAATTGTGTATATACCAGATGACCTGAACCAGTCGACACAGCTAATGTAAATACCGGCCAGGAGATTTAATCTCCAGTGTGCAGAATTTCTGGTAAAGAGAACTAGCTCGAAAATTGTTCAACCATAGACAACTCTGCTACGGCTGCTAACAAACGAATCTAAACGATAGAGTTTTATTACCGTTAGACCAAGAGCAAGATGAACTCCTGTATACAATAAGATGATGTTTGAGAAGCAGAACATTTGCTTCCCGGAAGTTAAGATGCTATGGAGTAAAATCATTTCATTGTTCAAATGAATTGAAAGTCTTCCTTTTATTCGACCTTTCAGTAGAAGTTGATGATTTTACTACTTAGCACATACTTTGAACAAGTGCTCCATTTATATTCATACGAGCCAGTGTCAATAATTGTGACAAGACGCATTGTACTGCTGATGTGATGCGCTATCACATGGAAATCATGAAGGGCTTCGCAGCAAAATGACGCAACACACTGCCAAGTGAGAATTGGCCTGAATCTTTGCAGCCCTGTTATTTTGGAACAATCGAAAGTTCACTGTTCAGCCACTTCAGAGTTAATTTATAGACAGCAGTGCAACAAAGATAACAATTTATGTTCATTTTAGATTATATTTTATTTATACGTATTTTGTGAGGTTTCGCCTTGTAAGTATGATTTTTTAAAATCGGCTAATGGTATCTATTTTCAGAACAAGGTAGCTAAAGTTAATGATGCACATCGTTAATAGCTGACGTGGTAGGAATGTTTGTTTTTGTTTTACGAAACTAAAGGAAATACGTCATAATCGTTTTTTACAGTTTACACTCGTTTCATTTACAAACGAACCTGCTACAAATTTTAATTCGAGTTTTGTATTTCTCATGGATGTGGTGCATGCTAATGTTCCTTTTCATTCTCGATACAAAAACGGTTTATGAAAATAAATGCCTATAATAATTTCGTAAAATAGTCGTTTTAGTCTGCACTTCTAGCTGAAAACATAAAATTCATATTTATGTAAAATTTAAAATTATCGATTTACGTATGTGACTTGTCACTAAGTTGGTTTCAATTAATAAAAGTAATTTCAAATTAATTATATTATCAAAACCTGTTTTACATTTTCCAATTTTTAACTCACAATCAATACATTTAAGATGATTCAATATACAGATTGGCCAAAATAAGGATGAGATAGCATTAGCATTATAGGAAACGGTAAGAGATACAGGTTGGCCTAATTAGAAAAAAGTTGTGTTTTTTTTTGTACTTAACAATATGCCGTTTAGAAAGTTCTAAAATTCCGGGTAATTCCGGAGATATCCAGAAAATCCCGAAATGTTGCAAAATCGTTTTATTTTTTTCTGGCTATTTGAAAACGAATTTTAAAGTAAATTGCATATTTACATTGCCGACGTTTCGTCATCGAGGGGCCATCATCAGGTTATTTTTTTTAAATACGTGGCTGCTATTTTTATGACAAAATCTAGTCATTTTTAATTCTGATTTAGATGATATTACTATTGGAATTTAAAATGTTTTTAGCTTGTTTTAGCTATCATTTAAAATTCTTCCTGAGTACGGCCCTGAACGCTTTCAGAATATCTATTGGAGGAAATCATAATAGTATAAAAGCCAATACAGCACAATATATCCAACAATTTGTTTTACTACTATTAGCAATACTAATTAGAAATAATAAATTCTTTCATAAATTCGTATTATTATTTTTAAAATTATTTATTAAAAAAATTGTTGGATAATTTGTGCTGCACTGACTTTTATACTGTTATGACTTTCTCCAATAGATATTTTGAAAGCGTTCAGAGCCGTACTCAGGAAAAATCTAAAATGATAGCTAAAACAAGCTAAAAACCTTTTTTATCGATTACAATAGTAATATCATCTAATTCAGAATTAAAAATGAATTTAGATTTTGCATTAAAAATAGCAGCGAAGACGAAACGTCGATATTTTCGGAACTACCCGGAATTTTAAAACTTTCTAAACGGTATATTGTTAGGTATAAAAAAACACAACTTTTTCTAATTTGAGCCATCCCGTATCTCTTACCGTTTACTAGATCCTAATGCTATCCCAACCTTATCTTGGACGCACTGTATTTAGGTATTGCATTGTACAATACAATTACTTATACAATAAATTTACCAATTTATTGGTTTTTGAAACCTGCTTGGCCCAATAAATTGATCAGGTTATTTATTACACTACACGTAATATATAAATTGGAGACAATAGAACAATAGATATGCAGATTTTATGTTGGTTTCCTAATTTTCTAGCAATAAATATAGAGAATTGTTACAATTTCTAGAATTTTATTATGTCAAAATTTGGTAAATGTAAAACAGGTTTAATACACCCAAGGGAATAATTCTTAAATAAGTTCATATTAAAAAAAGAGTATAGATAGATATAACCATTTGTATCAGAAGCTTAAGAGATTTTGTATAAACTTAAACATATTTCCTAATTGAATTTTTGGCTTTTTGCGTACTCCCTGTATATGTTACTTAAATTTTAAGCAGTAGAGTAACGTTGAGAGTGTATAAATTGCATTCGGGATTTTTTGGTTTTATCGTCGATTTAACGAGCAAATAACAATGGTATCTAAGTAGGTATAATGTAAATTAGAAAATAAATAGTTTTGCATCATCACACTACCAAGGTTACGCGAGAGACAAAAAGTGACGGCAAGTACGTCGACCTGGTAATAAGGCCTTGTTTCCTTGTCCTTTTATTAATATTAAGATTTATGGGAAAAATTCACATTTTTGCTACTACGGAATATTGACGGGTTTAAATTAACTGATTTTTAAATTTAAATTACAATTTATTGATAAATTAATGATTAAAAAATTAGACTAGAAAGTACAGAGCCTTCACAAGTCATTACAAGCCACGTGACCAGTAATTTAGTTTGGAACAATAATTTTATTTCCTTCGCAATAAGACCAAGACCACTTTAAAACAGTCATTAATATTGGTGACCCTAATACTTGGGGATTTTTAGTTGACAGTACCAGCCTCGCAATATTGGTTGCCTAAGCTGCTCGGCGGTCACGTGGTTTGTAGTCATGTATGAAGGCTCTGTACAATCTTGAATGGGGACAATTTATAAGCACAATAAAAAATACACAATATTTTGTAAAAATTACAATACTTGTAAAGGAAAATTACGAACGCTTCCTTCCCCTAAACCAAGCACTGAAAACACTTTCGGGATTTAATTACTTAGCAGCTCTTACTTTATTGTTTTCATTGTTTGTTAAGGACGGGATTTTGTACAAAAAATATCGCCCAGCGTGAGTCACGAAACGGGACCCCGGCAGGTGCTGTTCTAGCGGCCAACGCTTCAAGTCTAATAATTCCGCTGCACCGGATATTCGTCCGATTTTTCAGGAACGGCTCCAATTTGTGTACATACAATCTTATAAGGAAAGAGAGTAAATATTTTATTAATCAGTAATAGATTATCGAGGACAATAATATTTTTTTATTGAGTAGGCAATAATTTTTAGTTAATAAGCTTAAACAATCTTATAATTACTATTCCTTCATTATAAAAACAGAAATACGGTTTTTAAAATTACATGTAGTTTCTTCTTCAAAAGTGACCTTAAAACACGTAAACATGGAATAGTCAACAGTCTAATGTTTATATTTTCACATTAACAATCCGATAATGTAAATTAACTGCTATTTTCAGTAAAAAAAATATATACCTAACCTGAAATATTTTTTTTACTTTGGCGAGTCGTATTAACTTAAAAACACTGCTTAATTACTAAAATATATAGAAACTTGTTACTAAATACGTTTGGAGAATAATATGTATAGGCATAAAATATATAAATAAAATATTACTGTATGTATATTATGTATTTAGTCCATTGAAATGAAGGCTGAACCTCCATTTTTTCCTCTGTCGATCAAACCTGGGCGCAAATATGTTTTCGACCCTCAGGAATCCGAATCCGCAAACATTTTTGACCTAGGTGATCAGGCAAGGGGTCAAAAGGTCAAAAAACTCGTAAAAAATAAGGTTTTTCGCAAATATCTCGTAAACTACGGCAAGTAGCAAAAAAATTATTGCACCATCGTGTTCCCAGGGAAATTACGATTATAAACAATTAAAAAATGTATTTAAGAAAAATTTTTGTTTTTAAAAAACAGATTACCAAGACAATAAAATGGCAAAAAAAATGTTTCAAAAATATTAAACTTGTCCATTTGTTTATAACAAATTTATAAACAAATAACGTTAAAAAGTTTTTAGCTAAGCTAATAAACGCAATATATTAATAGAAAAACAACTAAAATCAAACATTTGGTAAAAAAAAAATTTATAACATTTCCCGGATTTTTCATTTTTTGTTAATTTAAAAAAATCATTATAAACAAAGGAAAAAACTTTTATAAACTTTTACAACGGAATCTTGTTTATTATGTATATAAAAAGACCTCCCAGAAAGAAAAAAAATTTTAGATACATTATTTAAAGTTTTACAACAAGTTTTATGAAAGATTAGGACCACGAAAAATTAGTTCATTAACAATTGAATAACTTTAACATAAGTCAAGTTAAAAATTATTTTCCAACTGGGCTGTGTTCCTTCAAGTGTCTAGATGACACTATAATTTATTTAGATTTTTAAATTAATATTGAATACTATAAAAAAATTATTTTGTGTTGCACACTTTGCTTGGCGGCGACACGACGACGCGGAAACCGCCGCCGCCGCGCGGAGCTATATATTCAACGTCAAATTAAAATTATAAATAATGGAGCTACAATTCCTGACATATTTTGCTGAAATTTTCTCCTCTTTCAGGATCTTTTTTGAAATTTCAGCTATCTTCAATATTTTTTTAGTTATAGTTAAAAAACGGAGACTCCCTTTTTTTCTCTTCGTTTTTTATTTATAACAATTGCTATTTTTAATTGCGGATAAATTTAAAAATACTTCTTTCTCTGAATATAATTCCGAATCCAATGTACTAACAACCATATTTTTAGGATTACAATAACTATTTTTCGCAAAAAAAACTCACTTCTCGACTAGACTAGTGGTTTCCTTCTTATCGGTAAGTAGCTACTGATTTGTAGATTGAAACAGAAATCTACCTGAGCCAGACCAATTTTTAAGCTGTAAATTTATTTTGAAACTACCAAGGCTACAATATAAATAACGATTTTATGTGGGACACCCTGTACGTAAAATTTAATCTTTATTCTTAATAAAGAAAAATTAGTACATATTATTGGTTTTTTATGCGTTATATTTTCGTACTACTTAAGCTTTACAAAATCTTATTACTTAGGTACCTACCTACTTTTAAAATATTACCCATATTTATATATCAAAGATAATATCAGACCATTATGGGTCCCATATTCTGTAAATAGTGTTTTCCGCAAAGACAAATAATTTCAAACATTTAATAACTGAATAATCTAAAGCTTATCAAATAATAGGAATGTTATGTCATGCCACCTGAGTATTTTCAAAGACGCCGGCCGCAGTAAAACGAATAAACAGATGCAAAAAACGATCAAACCATTAAGGTTTTAGGTACTGAAATCTACGAAAATAATATCTTTTTTATATATAATTCCACATGTAAATATTCTTATAACATTTACTTGCTTAGTCCTACATATAAAATTGTTTACTTTTTATAAGTACGTGAAAATAATTGTTAAAATGTGGGGTTAGGATAATAGCAAACGCATGTTTTGCAAACGCTTTTTTTTAGTTATTATTTTATTTGGGTAAATTTAAACGGTAACCATGAATAAACAAAACATCAAGGATTTTATTTTTGTGCTTACCCCTACTTTTGTTTTACACGTTTTACTTTTAAAGATTTCAGTACCTAAAAACGCCAGAAATTTCACTATTTCTCGGCCAATACAATTTACAATAAACCAACTCTGTGTTTTCGCTTTCATTTTCAAGGGTAGCGACACCTGTGACAGAGTACACAAACTAATTTTATTTAGAAATTCTTGTAGAAGATAGAAACCGCTAAAATTCTGGTTTAAATATATAATATAATATAATATAACATGGAGTCGTGTGTAAAATGTTGTCATCTTACTTGAGGACACAAATTATAGAATTGTTAATAAATATTAATCTGAACATTAAATACAAATGATCCTAAGTGTCCGTTCTAGTGAGTGAAGTAGTTTGGTTATTGTGCCTGACCGAGTTCCGTCGTAAATCCAATATATTGGCAGACTAACAGTATGGTTAAAATTGAGGTACTTTGGCATTTATTTAAATTATTCTTCACTCACTAGCGGGAACCATTGCGAATACATTGATATATAATAATATTCAATTATGTTAGTTTCTTCGTTGATTTGTGTCCTCATCTGAAGCTCTGTTACATGGTAAAAATATACATACTAAATCGCCCCCTTAACTTGTGCTGTGAAAATTTTTGTTGGATCGAGAAGAAATGCCAAAAGGTATTTTTGGAATACTACTAAAAACACTAGAATAATTTTTACCAACACTATTGCGAGGTGATTGAAGACACTGAACTATCTAGATAATTCCCAACAAGTGCTCAATCAACGCACACAATCGAATTTTCGAAGCGGTATCTTTGAACTACAGGCACCATTCTAGACTTAATGTTTTTGGGGATGCTCTTTCAGATGGTGCCAACAGAATTTGAAAAACAATATTTAGACAACGAAAATGGACTTCCAGGTTGTCATAGTAAGAAACTATTTCTGTCCACATAAAATAAATTCATGGTTCGAACTGTTGTCCAGTGACTTTAAACTTTATCTTTTTAAAGCTATTAATGTGGAACAATTTCACGCAGAATTAGATACAAATGGACTGTAGCGAATGTTACATCGAACACAACAAAATGCAATCGCTTTCATTTGAACATGAACCCTGTTCTTTATTACTTAAAGAAAATATAGGTATGTACCTATATTATTTTTACTATATCCGAGACTAAATCTAAATTTGTTTTTTAACAAGTGGAAAAATACTAACAAATATCCGATTTCGCTATTGTACAAGTAATAAAATCAAGATCACTGTTGGTTAAATATAGCATATAATGGAAGTAGAAAATAACGTTATTAATTGATTTCTCATCTGGATTAACTTTGTACAGACACTGAACTGACACATCATTATAAAATGTAAATTATATCAAATTTTCCATAAATCTTAAAATGCAGTAACTGAAAAAAAATCAATAAATAAGTATGTATATATTATAATGCACAACAGGCAAGTTCGGCATTGAGATCTAGATAGATGTTCTAGATATATATCTTTGTCTTTTCATCTTACAACTAGAAAAGAACAAAACACATCTGGAGCGTTTAGAATCTAGATGTTAATACCGAACTTGCCTAATGTGCGTTCCAAAGTAAAAGGGACTTTTCAAAACTAGGTATTTCTAGCAAGGCCATCTGCTGGCAATTACATGCTTTGGAAAGGTAGATTCTTCACTGACGTCCTGTCAAAATTTCTTGACATTTCGACGAACAGAAGCGGAATTATTACGTCTGAAGTGACAGTATGTTTGTGTCATCGGTTCAAACAGCAGATTCCATCAAAACTGTGTAAATCAGAAGTTTTCTGTAATAATATGCTCATAGTCTAGTATAATAGTACGTCACAAGTTAACAATGGCGTACGATTCGAATAAAAATGTTTAAAATTAATTAAAAATTTGTATAAAATAGTATTCAGTGACAAAACATTACACAAATTTTATATTGAAACACTCTTTGAAATTAGTAGCAATTATTATAAGAAATTTCAAAGTAATTCAATATACCCTTAATTTTGTCCTTATTTTATTGTCCGAGGTATAAATTATACTTTATCGGATAAACATATGGCTAAGATCTCTAAAATATACAGTATTTCCCACCTTCTCTTTAATGTGGCAATTAATGGTTAAAAATTATGGCAACTCTTAGGTTACTACAGGTGAAAAAGCATGCAGACAAAAAAAAGTTCTTCCAGTGCACTCAAAATGTTGTTTCTCCTTGTACATTAAATAATTAAGTATAAATTAGTGGCCATTACTAGAACATGAAGAGGCAACTACTGGTTTTATTCTATTTAAACAATAGCAATTATTGATGCACAGACCAACAAAAAAAATGACATGTATTATAGCACAAATTTTATTAAAAGGTCTTAAAACATGTTTTAATGGTTATTATTTGTGTATTTCCCCTAAACGGTTAAAAAAACATGTATATTGATAGGTACCAATGATTTTATGGTTTAATATATTTCTAAGAACGTGGAAAGTACTTTTTTTTTGAAGCATGTATAACATTTCAAATCCGTTTTCTTCAACCTTTAGCTTAATGCCAAGTAAAGGAAGCCTCAATGAACTTTAGACCTGTCTTGTATTTAGTTATAATCTTATACTGCTGGATTAAATATAAAACGCAGGACCCTATAGCGATGTACATATAAACACTATCAGAACAAGTGGTTCGAGAATTTGTGAGGTACCTATGTCATTGCTCTTTATGTCTACTGCCAAATGTACCTATTACAACTACTAAAGTGACCTACTAATCCGTAAATGCTAAGAACTTAGTTAATTTACTAGATATTGCAAGTGTAACTGAATGCCAGCCGGGGTATGTAGTCAGTGGAGTAGTTGTTTGCCACAATATCATTAGTTAAAAGCAGAACAAGTGGCTTGAAAACATAAATTAACTTCATATACAATTTTAAAATTTGTATATTATAACTTTTTCATCTTTCTAGGTTTGGTTCCATTAAAATGCATAATTGCAATAATATGGGAAAAAACGTTTTTATTATGCTTTTTTGGGCTGACAAGACTAACAAAGTAGAGGGAAGAGTATAATAAAAATAAAAGTATTTGCACTGTGGTGTTTAGGTATATTTTTATACATTTTTATTGGCAGTAAATTATTATTATTGTTTAGTTGGCTTATTTTTAATAACTCCGAAACTATGTAAGACAATTTAAAAATAAAAAGCAAGGCAACACTAATAGCTCAACGCAAATATTTTGTTTTCTTTGATAAAAATAGAAAAAAATATGGTACGCCACTGCTTTTTGGTAAGTTTGAATTTTCTCAGATTTAGCTATTAAAAATACAACTTTTTTGTTATTTACTTTTTCTCCTATCTCGCTTTGTTTAGACAGAAATAAAACTTTTTGTTTCACACAGTTTATTGTAAGATAATAAAAAAATAAACAACACGGTATGGAAAAACAACTTATGTATTGTATAAATAGACCTCTCAAAGGAGCTGTTCGAAATGCCCGCCATTTCGTTCTACACACAAATTATAGCGACGTATCAAAGACCGCCTAACGTCTCTCAATTGATCTGGAGTTATTCTGAGAGCAGCGTTCCGGATTCGTCGTACAAGTTCCTCTTGCGAGTTAACAGCCGTAGAGTAAACTGCATACTTAATAAATCCCCAAACAAAAAAAATCTAAAGGTGTTAGATCAGGCGATCGCGGAGGCCACCCAACTGGACCTCCACGCCCATCTCTGTGGATACTCTGTCTAATTAACAAAACGAGTCTATTCTTTGTTGAAAAGGAACATCGTTATGTTATCATGCTGGGTAGTTAAAAAATCAAGAAATAATTGACCGCTTAATCTATTGGCAAATCCTTGGCAACTCAAAAACAGACATATTCACGGCACACTTTGTAACAAGTAAATAAATAAATTAAGCAAATCTCAAACCTATTCATGAAAATATTTTATTTCTGACTAAACAAAGCCAGATAGGAAAAAAAAATAATACAAAAAGTTGTATTTTTGATAGCTAAATCTGAGAAAAATTTCAAACTTACTAAAAAGCAGTGGCGTACCATATTTTTTTCTATTTTTATCAAGCTGATATCTTGTTGTGACGCCACTGGAGAAAATAGGACAAATTAAATTATGTGAGAAAATGAGTATTATTACTACAAACAAAGTTGCCAAGTTTCAACAAAGTCTGAAAAGGGGTTTTCGTTTTACGAATAAAATATCAATTCTCATTTTAAACTTGAACACTCTATAAATCGAAAACGACGCATCTATACATATATGTTTACATGAACTTTTTTTTAAAGGACTTTTAGTACAAGTTGTGAAAGTCCTGCTACAAAAAACGCGGACACCCTGTATATTTTTATTATTTTTGGATATTTGATACTGCTTATCTCGAAAAATGCTGGTCTGATTGAAAAATCATAAAAACACTTTTTTATCACCTTATCTAGCTTAATATGACTCCACAGTCCGCGTCCGCGAATTTTGTAACACTCTGTATAATTTATAACCTGAATTTTGATTATTTCAATTATTTCTTAATAACAATCCCTTTCTTAGTAATAAGAAAACTAAGAAAATTAGAAAAAAAATCAATGAAAACTAAAACAACGCCAGTTCTAGTTAAACATAAAAAACGATTAAAGTATTTGATTTTCTCTAAATTCCCTTCTATTTTACCGTTTGTCATAGTAAGACGAGTTTATAGTGTCGATTTTCAAGCACACTGTGTATTTCTATCTACGTCTCTTCAAATTTTCAACTAAAATAAATAAAACATTTTGCCCGAACTTTATCTATACTAAATGCTCGATTACGATATTTATTTATAGATATTATTCTGATTGAACCAAACAATCTGAGCCCACTCCATCGCTAATATCCCAATGTCTAAAATCAGTCGAATTAAAAGTGATAAATAGTCTATAAATTTCAATTCCTTTCTCATTCAATAAATCAAAACAAGAAAATTATTTTCTTTATGTTTGTTAATTAATTAATTAAACTTACGTACTTTAATTAAGAGCTAAATTCATTGAAATTACCTATGTAATATGCAATTTAGGTACTTTGTTTGTTTAAAGGCCATTGATATCCAATTTTACAATGCGACAAATATAAAATATCTTTTTAATAAATAGAGGTATAATTTATAACAACACATACCTATAAAAACAGTTATAACGCTAATTTCTCTCTTCAACAAAGTTAACCACACAAATGTGTGTCTATGTATGCATAATTACGCGTTGTCATAAATGATATCACAAATGGTAAGATTATCACAAGTTAAGACAGAGACTGTGATAAGTTTTAATTATCTACTAATTGTAAGTACCAGCCAAAAGTGTTTTCTGTATTAGAAATAAAAAATAATAATAATGAAGATTCCCAATATGCTAACAAAATTATACAATAGACACAGTTCTGAAATATAGTTGAATGGAAAACATATATTTTTAAACAATTTAATGACTGAATTTGATTGGATTCAGACTCAATGAAGTTGATAGTAAATAAATAGGATAGTAGATTACATTCTTAAAAAATGTTACAGTTTTTAGTATACAGGGTGATTCAGTCACAATGTCATTAACTTTAAGGGAAGATAGGAAAAAATGAATAGAATATGAATACGCGATTAATAAAAATTTAAAGGCATATTTACGCTAACAAGTGTTATTTATTTGTTAATAAAAATAAATGTATGTATAAGGATAATAATCTCGATAATAATTGTTTTTGAATGTTAGGGTAGGTTACAATTTAGTATTTTTAGTGGTATTGTTAACGTTTTATTGAATATGATTTTTTAGTATCAATTCAGTTAATTATTCAGTTTATAGTACGTATACTAGAGACTTATTGCTTTTCAAAGAGTAGTATGGTACCTTCCTATTTAAAATGTCAGTGCGGCTAAAACATCACTCATCCGTCCATTGCATTTTTTTAATAAAGTAGGAATCCGGTACATTTTCATTTTGAAACCAATTGCAAAATTCAAGACGATTGGAGAAATCAGCCGTTTCGCTTCAACGTTCGTACGCTCTGTGGTCCGCTGGCGTTCCCGCACAGGAAATGTGAGCGGGAGTTAAGGGGTAATTTGATTATCTTTTAAAAGGTCGAGTAAAATTTTTTTCTTTCGATTTTCCGTTTTTATTAGGCCTTCCAAATACGTGGTTAAATTAATGACGTTATGACTGAATACTATCTTCCTTAGGAATAAACCGTTAAGATTAAGGAAGTTTCAAGCAATTAATTTTTTAAAAATTTGAATAAATAATTCGTCCAGATAATAAGGTTACCCTTTAAAAATGTTTCAAAAAAATGAATGTACTATAAAGCGAGCTATAAAGTTTGTTCTAAAACAACATGTAGATGTTTTAAGAGGCGGTGGCGAAGCAGATTTTATGAAGAAGATTTCGTATAAAATGATTAGTTTTCAATATACAGAGTGTTCACAGTTGAACTCTGGGAATGGTATCTTTTTAATATTTTCGAAACGTTTAAAGATAATAATATATGTATAAATGAAATTTTGCAGGAGTCCTAACCTGTTTATGTCTTCCAATATGAAATTTATCAAAATTATAAAAAAAAAACTATCATAAGCGGGTAAAAAGGAGGTCCGTGATGCTCTGCCAAAATTTTTTGTGGCTATTTTTTTTTTTAAATTTGGAAATTCAAAGTTTTTTACACAAAAATGAATTTGTGACACAGCAGCACAACAGTAATAGTATAGAATTAACAGCAGATAAAACGACGTCAAAGTAATTAAAACAAAAATGTAAATAGTACAAAATAACAAACAAAACGATGTTAATATACAAAGAAAATAGATATAAAATGTTAGACAAAACAAAATTATTGAAATAGAAAAGTACGCTTTATATTTGCAAGTGTGCAATTAAATATGTCAAGCAGATCTATGTTAGCTTAATTGATGCAAGGGAGGACGATTGTAAAATATTTATGCAAGTCTAGGGGACAAAAAATGAATTGTTTGACCAAGCATTCATTCTAGGGATTCTGTAGCTGATCCAAAGATGTTATATGATTTGGAGACCAAATTACCGATGCGTTTTCCAGTTTGGATCTAAGAAATATATTAAATAATATCCTTATTGTAAATATATTTTGAAGCCCTTACTATTACATAAAATCGAGCATAAAATTAATCCCAAACTCTTGTAAACTCACTCTTCTATATTACATTATTATGTTTAGGCAGTGAAAATCAATTTGTGATCAAAAATAACTCCGAGATCTAAACAAACTTTGGCCTATCAAGTATATGGCTATTTACAATGTACTGAGGCAAATGATTATTTTTACGAAAAAAAGACGTAACATTATATTTGAAAGCATTTAAGGAAAGTTGGTTACTCTGTTACAGTTGCTGTTGCTATTGATTATATATGTAGTTTTAGGTAGTACGCATATAGCAAGAACATTAAGAACTTGGGCGATATCGTTAATGAAAAGTGTGAAAAGCAATGGACCAAGTAATGAACCTTGCGGAACACCGGATCTTGGATTAAATAACTCCAATTTGTACAACGGTACTGTACAAATTGAATCCTATGGTAAATATAAGATTTTAGCATATGTACGTAAAAATAGTTTACCAAGATCAAACCTGCCAAATGCTTTGGAGAAATCAGTGTAGATGATGTCCATCTGTTGTTTTGGAACACCCTGTATAAAGTTTAATGCTCAAAATATCAAAAGATATGGCGTAATCTAGTTTCAAAATTATTTTCTACATGCAAAAGAATAAATGAAAGCGTTAGTTTCTAAATCACGTATTCTAATCTGATACCTACAACGCAGCAACAATAGAAAATAACAATAAATTATTAATGGACCAATTTTGCGTTGGCGACGATAAAGAAAGTCGCCGATCCTTTTTGGAGATCGATTGCCCCTGAACTCCGTAATTAACTTATAATACAACATAATCTATGGCTTCATACTTCGTACCTGAATACCGATTATCGATCGAATAGTTGAGAATCCGCAACGTATTTCAAAATGAGAATAAACATTTCTAGAATTTTCGTGTATTGACCAGAAAATTTATCTTAAATTGCTGGGGTTACTCTGTAATTTCTGCGATTCATCAAAATATATCTATAGGCGTATTTTTGAGGTCAAAATAAGACTTTTTTCCTATAAACTTGAGTCCAAAATTTAAAATTTTTCACCGTAAAATTTGAAAATATGGTGTGCAAATTGATAGGGGAATAAACGAACTAATATGAAACGTCAATGTACAGGGTAGCAAAAAAGTTAGGGCCAATTTAAGTTAAGCGTACCCTTATAGGTCGCAGCGTCAAAAGCAATGACATATTTTTTTAGCATCCTAAAACACCTTCGTACCCCAAGTTTTATGCGTACATTCCAATCTATTTCGAAAATATTCCTTAAAAATCGAAAAAAAAAAATAAAAAACTGACACACTTTATATCTAAAACTAAGCATTTGTGGACACGTTCATAGGAAACTTATTTTGACCTCAAAAATAAGCCACTAAATTCTTTGTACTGAATTTTGAATCACCCTGTATACTTATTGCGAACTTTCGTACATACTTTTAAGTATTTATATGATAATACACAGTATATGATACGCAACACAGGAAGCGGGTGGTGCTTTAGATATGCCTGCATCGTATGTGAGACAAATTTTAATACTTAAATATTACCCAAGAATTATTTAAATAATACTTATAGTAGGATCATATTCGATGCAAAGTAATAAATCATTGCCTGTCAAGGGATTCAGTGCCATACGCTCTTAAGGGTTTTAGAAAATGAATAATTTCTTTATACATTATGAAGGGACGAAGGGATCAGTTCACGTCTAGCACCCTTGTTCCTACAAAAATTCCTTTATTCTCATAAACCATTTATTTTAAAAGTTATTTATTATAAATCCAATTTGTTTTTTAAATTCCGCATATGTACTACATTTTACCTCTATACGCGCCACTGTTTACTTGTTTTTTGGAGTCGTTCTGTGATTTACGACCAAGCTCGCCAGGTTAGTATTTGACGTATAACCGACCACTTCGTACACACGATGCACCTGGGCGACTACAGCTAATACCAGAACACAGTGCGTATGCAGCGGTATTTTAGATTTTGCATTCAATTTCATTTTAAATTTGAAATGGTTCATTTTACGCCTCCTAAAAATGATGACACTTTTTGCTCTACTTTGCATCGAATACTAGACGAAATAGCGAATTCGCGTATGAGAGAGGCGCGCGCGCGGCTCATAGCGCTTTATCAACAATTAAAAAACAAGGCTTTAGAATAATGAGATTCCCAAAAACTCTTCAGCATCTTGTAGGGGGATGTTTAAACTTTAATTTAGGTATCTGGCAACATCAAAAATAAAAATTTTTAACCCGGAAATCGGCCGTTGAAAATCGTCATTTTCGCATTTTTAGCAACTTAAATTGTTTATAACTTTAAAACTACCAATTTTAGAGGCATAGTGAGTGCATGGGAACTTTTTTATGTATAATGTGCCAAAAAACCGGAGTGACAAAACCAATTTTTATAATTTGCTTAAAAAAAGTTTGTTTAAACAAATGGGCACCAGATTTCCGACCGGCATCATCTTGATTCATGTTAAGGAACATCTCACGAATCTGAATAAAAAAAAATCGAGTCGGAAAATTTCTCCCAAATATTGGTCAAGCTTGTATACCAAATTCGATTTTCCCTTATTTTATACCCGAACCTATAACAACGGGTTAGCATATTTTTTTAAATTCATATCTAGAAAGTACACACTGTAATTAGCAGGTGTATAAAAAATCAGAATTTTTTATCAACAATTTCTCTCTCAAAATAATTATTGAAAGAACCCCTGTTGTGACATCATACCACCCCTTAGCGGCTAGTTCACATAGTTGGCTGGGTTTCACATACATTATATTGTCCTTTTCTCAAGCAATAATGACGTAAAAGAATGTTGTCCTTTTTGCTAGATACGACCGTATGTGAGAACATGTAAAGGAGTTTTGTCATTTTTGTTAGATACTATGCGTGAGGCAGGGAACAATATGGTATTTCTAGTTATAAAACCCAGAAAAATAAATTTAAACTAACAAAAACCTAAAAAAAGATAATTTTAAAATTTTAATAATGAAAAAATTTCGATTTTTCGAAACGTTAACTAAAATAATTATTGTAGACCCTGTTGTAAGCGCAAATATACAGGTTGTTTGTAAATAAGTGCGAAATATTTTAGGGGTGGTTGCCGAAGTTATTTTGTGAAAAAAGTTCATAAAGGGTTATCCATTTCCAGCTTGCGATAGTAAAGCTCTGCCAATTGATATTTGTCAAATGTTACTATCATCCAGACTGGTATTTGTTTAGTTAAAGGTTTGCCATTTCACAATGTTGAACGTTTTACGAAAGAACAATGTATTAAAATTATTAAATTATGCTACGAAAATGGTGGATCTTCGGTGGCTGCATTACGCGGAAATTATGATTGACATAATCGTCCATCCCAGCAAACAACCACCAATACAGTGAGGAAATTGCAATAGACTGGATGGGTAACAGACATCGTAAGACCTGTGCATCATCGTTTTGCCCGTTCAATCGAAAACATAGCCGCTGTGAATGAGAGTGTTAACGATGACCCGAATCTTTCAACTTCAAGTCGAGCTCAGCATTTGGGCCTGTCATACGGCATATTGTGGGGCCATAATCATCGACTTTTTTTAGCCTGAAATTGAAGATTTTCATCTGGACGATATGTGGTTTCAACAAAATGGGTCCACATGCCACACAACGCGGCCAATTATGGCTCTATTGCGCGAGAAATTCCCAGGACGCGTAATTTAGAGATTCGGCGATGTGGCTTGGCCACCAAAATCCTACGATTTAACGCCTTTGGATTTCTTTTTGTGAGGCTATGCGAAAGACCGTGGTTATGCGAACAATCCCACAACTTTGGAATAATTGCAGGACGAGATACGTCAAGTTATGGCCAAATTATTGCCCGAATTGTGTCAAAAAGTCTTCGAAAATTACCTCAAAAAGATTGAGTCCTGCAAACGGTTCCGTGGAGGATATTTGAATGATATTGTTTTTCACGCATAATGGCATAGCCCAAACTTTATTGTGAAATAAAAGTACCGCCGAAATTTAAATATTCAGTGTGTTTTTTTAAACTTTACTTTCCCAAGGAAAAATGGATAACCCGTTATAAACGTACGTCGAAATATGCTTCGTTTCCGTGTTTAATTTTTTATTTATTAGTTTTTTATTTATTTTTATTAATTATTTCAGAGTTTTAAAGATATTGACTCGAAATTTAAAAAACGCTTTGGGGGGATAAATGTGCATTTTTTGGGTGATCCGAATATTTCTACCTGCACCAGTGGCGTTCGTGTGAGAATGCCACAACCTTTTTTAATAAAAAAGGGTACGCCACTGACTTTTTCCCGTTTTGATTTTTTTTTAGAAATCCGTCATCAATTCTGAATGAAATTGGTCCCTTCAGTTTTTTTCGTAGCATGCACCGTTTTTGAAGAAGAAAATAAAAACATATTTTATTGCACGTGCATTTTTAGTTTTTATTATCTTGTAGGTTGCTGTCAATATTTCTAAATAAAATACAACTATCAAATTTCGAGTCAATATCTTTCAAACTTTAAAATTATTAATAAAAATAAATAAAATATTTAAATTTAAACACCGTATCTTAGAAACGAAGCATATTTCGACATACGTTTATGTGAACTTTTTTCCTCAAACTTTTTTAAATTAGTAGTTTAGCTTCTATTAAGGGGGGCGTTTATACATGCAATATTTTGTCCTGCATTTAAAAAAATCTAAGCAAGTTAGAAACAATATCTCCTCATTGTATCTATTATACAAGTTTTCAACTGACAATACAATCAAAATAAGGGAAAAAAAGTATATTTTAACCTCTAATGTTAATGTTCATATTTGCTCCAGAAGACTACATTTTTAAATCTAGAAATTTTTGCAGAAATATAATTTTCCAAAAAAATTTAATTAAGCCCTTTTTGCACACCAGAGTTTTCAATTGAAGGCTGTGTGGAAAATGTCATCAGGAAAATATACAGTGAAATAGCATACCTTAGGCAACAAGACCATGGATGTGAACGAACGTGATTTGTTTTCCAACAAAGTTATATGTCATGGTGAAAATTATACACCTAATAAATATTAGCATCAAGACTTTTCTAAGAAATAAAACTTCAATATAGAATGGAACTAATTATCACTACAATCACATATGTAATACGTGCAAATCGATTGGTTGCTAATTAAGGTACAGATACCTTTGTGAAATGTACACAATAGGTATTTGTCATGAACATTTTCCAACACCTGTGAAATGTATTGTCTGAAAAAATTCTGGGTATATATTCTAACAGAAATTATTACAAGATAAAGGATGCAAACATAGAAACAAACATTAAGACTAACTAACTAAACTAAACGCGAAAAATTTGCACATAACAATATGTAAAAACGTTAATGTAGATTTGGAATAATTACTTATATCACACACGTCACTTTACTAGACATTAAAACAGCTTTAGAATCAGTACATAAGTATCTCTTCTTACAAAAAGCTAGAAAAATATTTATTACCACATCATTGCGCAAGGATTTTTTAAGGAAGTCGCTGATAAATGCAATTATTAAAATACAAAAATGATCTAGCTATCTCATCATAATCTTTATCCAAAGATATGTACAAGTTTGACCACTCATCTTGTTCGTTCAGATCAAGAAGAGAGTCCGCTATAGGAGTGACAAAGACAGGATACCTTAATAGTAGGGCAGGTATCATCTGTGTAATGCTTTGCATACCGATGTTTCTCCATCTGATGTCAATATGAATTTGATCAAGCTGCAGTTGTTAGAAACAAGAATAAGCTCAATAAATAGGTGTTAACTTATTTGAGTGATTTCAATATATCACATATTGGGTAGGTACGTATTTTTTTTTTATTAATGACCTGTATGTCCAAGAAGTTATTTCTTTATCGTACCAAGATATTTGGTATCAAAGAGCATATCTGACGTCATTTCATGAAAATCTTAGGAAAAGTATTAGAATTAATTGAATTAGCAAATTAGCATAGCTTTAACCGTAACTCAGTAAGGGAATGATTGATGAATATTTTGAGAAGCCTGCTGTGTTGTGGATCTATTTTAGAAACGTCCTGTATTTTGTCTGTTTAATGTTAACTTCATTAGCGCGGGCAGGTGATCGTTTACATGCTGAAACGCATGCCAAGAGCTGATGTTGTTAAATGCATTAAATTTAACTCAGCTAATTTACCACAATAGTACTCAATGAGCATTTAGATTCAATTTGTCCGAGACAAGAATATACTCAATACATATCTGACAGCTCTGGATTTGAGCAGTAGTAACTAGTAAGGTATTTTATTAATTTATTTAACGAATCATTGCATATATATTTTTTTGAATTGCAGAATCCTATTTAATAAAATTTGCTACCTTTTCTAGGATTCTGCTATGGAGGATCCTGCCTATGTCACCCCAAGTCAAGTAATTTGGGTACTTATTGACTTTATTTAATAATTACTATATATTTATGTAACATGGAATTTCACGAAAGAAAAAGATCCTATGCGTGAATTTTTTCTTATAGTTAAACCAATAGCCCAAGTTTCATCAACCTACATCATTTTTTTAACTTTTAACATAGTGCATTGGAAAAATCTGTGGTTTTATACCCTGGTATTAAGACTTTTTAGTTTAAAATGGCAAGGAATAATCTCTTTGTATTATAGATCTACCTGTCATAACTATAAATAAGTATTATCTTAATAGTTATATTATTAGATTTTCATTGCCTTTTAGAAACGCGAAAATTATTATAGCTGAATGCCAGACACTTTGGCGGTTTTACAAATTGTGCAACAAAAACAGAACTTAATTCCACAGGTGTTCAAAATGATTGTGAAATAGGATTTTATTTAAGTACAAGTCCGAGAAATTTGTTAACACGATTTTCATCAACAGTTAAACATTTGATCATATTTTCTATTATATTTTAGTTCTAATAGTGGCAATTTAATAGAGGTTACTGTGAAGGTACTTTGACGAATCCAATTTCAATCTTGCGCCAACAAAGTAAAAAAAGAAATCCATAACATCAGTATCTATCATCGTTAGATCTGGTGCAAAGCTGCAACCGTAGTGTGACAAATCGGAATACCAAAACGTTCACTGCCCTCCATCGTGGAGTGTTTCTTATTTTAATTAGGCGAAGACTCTCACTCTAATCTACTTCACTGCACCTTTTTAAAATCTAAACCAGTTATACACAAATCCATTGGATCCAGTTATATCTCTTTTTTTAATTTTTCAATATCGTTTACAACTTAAAATGTTTGATCAAAGTTACTATGCTTATTATTTTTATACTAATATTTCTACAGTTACAATTACTGATTTTATAGGTCACTCTTTGTAAGTTTACGAATGATTTTTATATTCTATTTTTGCAACAGGCAAAAATATGCTGATTACCCATGGTATTTCAAACCAGATCATAAGAATTAACTACCAATTACGTATAGACTGTAACCAGTGACTTGAATGGGACTGTAGGTATTGTTATTGTATTTGTTGTATTTATTTTACTGCCATCAGTTTCTTCAATATGTTGGTCTACTACCAATTACACTTTTTTAACTATGAAACTTGAAAAGCACAATAATGCCGTGTTAGAGTTTAACGGATTTGGCAGATAACTAAAATATACAAGTTTAAAGTACCATGTTTTTTTACGGGTATACAGTACTGTGGCCTATGATGTACTTGGTTTCCACCCGTCACAAACTTACTTCCCTCTTTCCCTTTTTAGCTGGAAATTTTTGACTTACCCCTGTTGTTCTAGGTCTAGGATCTGCAGAGGCAAAACCGCTATCGGAACCTCCAGACCTCAAGGACTGGTCAAAGATTCCTTCCTAAGTCTGTATAAGTCTTTCCGATATCAATTGAAGAACCAACAGATTGACAGTATGTACTCGGCATTGAAATATTTGAAAAACTTTTTCCCATATTTCATTTAGCCATACCCATATACAGGTCTGGTCGAACTAAACGTGGAGATGGTAGAAATGTATACGTCCAGTTGAAGAATGCGAGCGCGGGCAAAGGAAAACAAACACAGTTGCAGTGGGCTACTGAGCAATAAATCTCAGCAGTTGACAAGTGGTTGATAAATTGGCCAGCAGTGCAGTGCAGCAATGCGGAATTTGGTGTAATTCAGGTAATTTTAATTTATTATAGGCACCTTCAATCATTAATATTACAATTGCGAAAGGGAGAAATAAGAGGGATATTTTGTTTACTAATATTATCACAACATGGCATTTTGGAGGCCTTTTGAAACGGAACAAAACGAAATTTATCACCAATATAATAAAACTGTTTGAGGACATAAATAATTAAAATATGTTGTTGGCCAAATTTTCTACAGCTTATATACAAATTATTATAATTTTTTACCTTTAACAGAAAACTTTTTTAGGGACCCCTACGAAACTCATTAAATTTTATTGCCAGGCGTTTTTTGCATGTTCAACTGACTTCGGAAAGATTTATAACTGGTACATAGGTATAATACAGTAATAACGCGTAAAATCATGGTACTTCAAGTGTGTTAAATATCAGAACAGGCTGTCAAAGCCTTATAACCTCTAAAAAATGTACGCCCTACAAATAGTGTAGCATACGATTTTTATTACTTTCAAATGAGTCTCCGCAAAGTAGGTACATCCCATAACCAAAAACAAGAGCACATTTTAAGTATAGAGTAAAAATAAGAATCATTTTAACATATTAGAAATAAATGAATGTTTTCTATTATTTTTAACTATACAGGAAGTACTTAATCACCATGATAACCCCATGATACACTTTTTTACTTACGTATACTTTTAATATTGTATTACTTTTAATGAATATAATTTTGATGACTGCAGAATTCAATATACGAGTAGGTTTCTAAAAAAATGGTAAATATATTTTTTTATATACACATACAGGGCGTCCCGAAAATCCTGGACAATCTCTCGAATTTGGGCAGGCATCTTAAAAATAACGTCACAAGTTCATACATTTTTTTATTAGATCGATTTTTCGTTATAACTTTTTTATTTCTTGTTAAATTTGGACAATTTTTGGGTAAAAGCTATGTTATTTAGGGTAGATTATACTAATTACTTTAATTTATTAGCTACATTGGGGTTACTAACTACACATACGCCTATCTAATTTTTATAGTTCTCTCTAAAATGTTCGTACTTTTTTAACTAAAAAAAGTGTACTTCTTTAATATCGATGTAAGAAACAATTTTCGAAACCAATAATTAGCGTTTATACTGCAAAATAAGTATGTAGCAACAAATCCCATTTGACACTATGCATTTATTTTGCTAAATAAACAACTCATTATTCTTTTACGGTTTTTATTATTATTAAGATATGTCCTCGCATATGTCGGATATACAGGCTGTTACAAATTCGCTTCTCACTACAGGGATCTTGGAAACGGTAAGAGATACCAAGTAGCTTGAAAAAAAACTGAAATTTTGGAAATCCGTTTTTGTTTCATTTCAGCCTTGTTTGAGGTGATATTGAAAAAAGAAGAACACTCTCATGGCAACTTGTTGCCATCTATCGAATGACATAATCAATTTTTATATATAACGTTTCATCTCTCCAGGACCATCATCAACTTCATTTTTTTAAATACGACCTTTGAAATTTTATTACATCTTTTGCAAGCCTTCATGACCCCCGATATTGTACTGTCTCATCTAGAGTCAGATTCAGACATTTTGTCTCGAAAAATTCATCTTCAACGTATCGTTGCAAAATCAAAATTTTTTTTTATTTCTATGTTTATTGAATTATCGTACAATTGTTAGACGTTGTGAAATCCACTTAGTTATTTAAACTATTACCATCACACGTTACAATAAAAAATTAAGAGTTTTAACCCCTTGCTCATAGTTATTTGTAGGGTTCTCGAATGCTCAAAATTTAAACAAATTTCGATCTATTATTTTTTCAGGATATTCATACAAATACATCTGACATGCTCTTTCACACTTGCGATTGCAGGTATAATAAATTCGCGTCATATTAAGTTTTATCTTCATTTTCAACATTTTACCAAAACGGAAACGTTTTTGAACAATTACTGTAATTTTTTAAAGTATAATATTCATTTGGAGATTTGGTTGTTCATTGTTTTAATTAACTAGGTGGATTTAACAGGGTCTAACGACACATACGAGTTCAATTCAATAAACATATATATATACATTGAAGATGAATTTTTTGAGTATATCTTTTTCATTAAAAATAAGACAAAAATTAAAAAAGGTCTATAATATTTAGGGGGTCAAGGTGCTTTGCTCTCAGACCGCCAAAGTTGCTATAGGTAAATTGGATACATTAATACAAATAGCTTCAAATAACATTTTTTACCCGAAAATTTAATGAAGAATAAAAAAGTTACAATGAAAAATAAATCAATTTTTAATTTCCAACTTGAAAAGGTAATAAAGAGTTAATAAAAATAAACTTGCGACGTTATTTTTACAAGGCCTATCCAATTATCCATATCTAATAGATTATGCACAATGCTTTGGACACCCTGTATATCTTATTACATAAAACGGGGGCTTGTTAGTTAGGCTAGTTTATATCTCATTAAATTATTTAATATACTAAAATATATATTTATTTATTTTTATTTGTGAAATATAAAAATAAATCAAATCCAAATATTTTAAGACGAACAAAGATCCTTTACATTTTATTTATAAATAAATGTTAAATAATCGTACCAGAAATATTACAACGTTGATGTTCATTCTCTATCACGTTTTCGGCTGCTACCCATTATTTTTAGGTGTATTGACATAATGTAAAATATTTGTCGACAAGAGATTTGTTTTGCTTTCTGTGTAGATCAGTGGTTTAAAAACAATAATATTTAGAAGGTGTGTTTATAAATACATTACTTACATTTTATCTCTTCAAAACAATGAAGTGCCAATAATAAACTAGATTGTTCGTATCTCAAAAAACGTATTTTTCCGTTCTCACACGAATTGAGTTCGTTGACAAATAATTTACGCAGGTGAAAGGAAAAAAGTTTACAGCATATTTGAACGATGTTTACGTTTTATAAAACTACCTAGGTATATCCTAGACATTGTATAATCGTATAATGTTTATGTTTAATATTTTGATAGCATAAGCATGTAAACGAATATTGCGATTCCCAGATGTAAATATACAGTATGTTTCAACACAATAGGAATAAGTTTAAACGTTAATATGAGCAAATAACATGTATACTTAAATATGTATGATGATAGAAATACTTATATGTTTATAGTCAAAATCAAAATTAACTAGTAAACATGTTTCATTTTTAAATTAAATCATTATCAGAAACACGTGAATATATTTATATCTTAATATTTCTAGATACTGCAAATGTTTAATGAGTAATTCCAGCTCTAACGTAAAATTAGTAATAAATGCCGACAGGGATCTGTCTCAGCTTAATGTCTTAGCAGCTACTAAAAAATCATGACAGATAATAGGGAACGTGCTCAGAAATGAAATTCAAATCCGCAAACAATGCGAAATGATAATTTAAATGTAGGTATTCATTACCATCTTCATGCCTTATAAGCTTTCGTAAGTGTTTCTTCCGGATACTGACGTGATGCGTCTAAATTTCCTTTTGCTTCGCCGTTTGCGTTATCAATTTCATGAAAAGCTAAGCATTCTTAATTTTGCTCTTAACACTTCAAATCTCAATGGAGTGACACTGAAATGAGGATCCGGGGCTACTCTTATACTGATCTAGTGGATTATTTAGAACAGTTAGCAGAGATAGCAAATCATCAGCAGTCAGTTGGTCTGTTGCAAATAAGAAACCACAAAGACCATTATGACATTCGAGATACTATTGAAAGTACTAGGATTCCTTGGAAAAATGAATCATTGGAACAATTTCAAAAAATAATAGCAATTGCAACGCCTTGAAATTTACCCTGAACGTCATTGCGGTTATTACTGAACCACGACGATTTATCAGATCAACCAAAGCGGAAGACGATTACAAAAATAAACTTTGAAGATTGAATATTAAAAAAAAACACGAAAACGCTGTATCATGGGGTTCCGTTGAATACTTTCCATATGATTTTTATAACATACATATAATACACAGAAACCGCAATAATTCGCTTTTGCAGAATGTATGATGTAACATTTTTAAAAAATGAGCAGGCAATTTTACTGATCTGTAACGTTGATAATTGAAATTAATTTTTATCAGAAAAAACCTTTTGTAAACAGTAGTTTTCTCAGAAAGGATTATAACAGTAGATATGCTTACATTCTCCTTAAATTTCCTCTTAAACACGAGTAGTACATTTAAGTGACTATTTGTTGAACTATTTGCATACATCACTTATGTGATGGGTTGGCAGTTAATATTTATTACTACAGATTATTACGGTTACGTTACAATTCAGCTTTCTTTTTATACCGGCCGACAGTATATAAAAATTTCTCTTAAAACTAGACATTAATTTTGTTCATACACAAAATTGTATGTGTATGAAATCTGACATATTTTTATGACAAGTTCTCTAGACATGACAAAAACTTACATTTTGGTCCAAACCGTATGGGAAATTCTGATAATAATTTAGATTCAAAACATAAGGTAGCTGCATACCTGCTTTTGAAAATATCTGTAGTAGGATTCTTATAACTAGGCACCTAGGTAGCAAGTTTGAAATTCTATAGAACCTCACAACAATATAACAATGACAGTGAAAAATGGGTTTTCTTACCGTTCATGGCTGCCCCGGACATTGATGTGGAATTCTGAAAAATAACACCCGAATTAAAAATCTCAGGTAAACAAACGCATCAGGCTGTTGCACAATAAAGTAAAACTCGTTTCCCGTAATGTAAACCGACAATATTGACCCGTTCGAGTAATGTGAGGCGTAATATTTCCGGAAATCAATACAAATTTGTTTTAAAATTACCAGTTACGTCTAGTTTCCCGGTAAAGTAAATATTTTTAATTAGATGCTAGACATGTGAGCGATATCATAAACGGTAATATTTGCCGCAAACGCACTGTTGTGAAATAAAGAAATATCAGTCGTACAGAAGTAATAGCTAGTCGGCTTACCTGGTCAATTAAAAAAGGTGGAAAATCACAGATTTTCACTGTAAATACACTGTTACAACATACACGTGGTGAAAAATTGCGCTTTTACAAGAGAAATGTGGTCGTACACTTCAACTGCCATATTAAACAACCGCTTTTATGGATCATGCGCAGTCAGATTATAATTTCCACCTTATTCCAGAACAATCGAGTTTTCTAATTCAATTCGTCTCCAATGCTTTCTCGTTTATCTATCGGATAGTAGATGGCGCAATAGTGCAACTGTTAAACATTTTCGGATGCTGACCTTTAACAGAGATATTAATTATTAGATTTTTTGTATTATTCATGAAAATTAAAATAAAAAATAACCGATTTATTAAGTATTATAATGAAGACATCTGTATGGACTTCTACTTATTGTCTAACGCGTGCATCCTTAGAGCATGGAGGAAACACGCTTATGGGGTATGGGCGCCAGTGTAGTCGAGTGACAGAGAGAGAAAGAAATAGTTTGGGTACAATCTTATTCTCTCGCGCAGGCACATGATTGGCAATAACAGGGACAGAGAGCGAGTGAGAGAGCGAGTACCCAAACTATCCCTCTTTCTATAAAGTCTACACTTTTTAACGCGCGGTGAGTAAATTATTCTCACAATAAATAATGTTTTGGGATATGTTAGCGGTTCAGTTGTTACGGTAAGTAATGAACTAATGGCAATAATAATAAAGGCCACTTCCTAATGCCCCGAAGAAATCACGAATTTTACTTCTGTTTTATTTATTTGTTTCACTTGAACTTCACAGGTGTGATTTGAATAATGCAGATGCGTTAACGGTAGCTTGATTATTAATTACCTCTTGTAGGTACTTCCTAAACGACCGACGCTATTAATTTCGATAGTGAAACATTTTAAGACATTATTTCTGATGTACATAGAATTCATAGATTCATATCTTTATTTAACACGTCATTCATTATTTATTTTATAATTTTTAACAAAATATAGAAAATAACGAATAATTTTAATTAAAAATATAATTAAAAATATGCTCAAGTTGATCTGGTTATTTGGTTTATATATCTAGTTATTACTTTTAACTGCAAAAAATATTTTCAGTTCTGTTACAAATGTGCTAAGAGATCTATTAATATTTCATGGCCAACATTAACAGTGGTAAATTAGAGGTTTTGCCATCAGATTTTATGACAAAAATAAATGTTAAATACTTATATAATAATGGTACCAGTACCAATTAATGATAAACATGTGCTTAACCTACATTTCAAATTAACAAAACTATTATTATTTTCATAATTTATAGCCACTGGATACAACAATAACTGTTATTGCGGAGAACAATGCAAAAGATTATAAGTTTAATGTATTATATTTATTAAATATAATCCGGAAATTAGAGAATCTACATGAAACATATTATATAGTTTCTTGAATTAAGAATAAATGATTAATACATTAAAAACTTTTAGGTCAGTTACTTATTTCAAGATTATGATATATGGGGTCTGTTCAGAAAATAACCAAACTTTTTTATTTACGCGCTAATGGAGATATTTAGTGATATGCGGTTGGCAGCATTGCTTTGCGCATAACCTCCTCTGGAACCACATGTTCTTGGATTCTTGACATCTCGTGATATTGTTATTTGAGTGCAACGTGTTAGTGACAATTTTTGAAACGTGCGATTTTCTGAAACAACAATCCAACGTAAAATTTTGCTTGAAGCTGGGGAAAACTTTCACCGAAACGATTCAACTTTTGAAACAAGCTTACGGAGATGATGCTCTGGGTCGTGCGCAATGTTACGAATAGTTTTCACGATTTAAAAGTGGTCATCAGTCAATTGAAGATGATCCTCGACCAGAAAGACCTTCGACTTCAACTGATGACTCCCATGTTCAGAAAGTTAAATATCTGGTGTGTGTAAATCGCTGAGTGACTGTCAGAGAAATGGCAGAAGAAGTTAGCACCTCAATTGGGTTATGAAACCTTGACTGAAAAATTGAACATGCATCGAGTTGCAGCAAAATTTGTTTCTCGTTTGATGACCGACCAACAGAAAGGAAATCGAGTGGACGTTTGTCGACAACTCCGTGAACATTCCAATGACGATGAAACATTCATTCAAAGGATCATAACGGGAGATGAAAGCTGGGTTTAGATAAAAGTTCAATAATCACAATGGATTGGCAAAAGATCTCCACGCCCCAAGAAAGCATGTCAGTCTCGATCCATGTCAAAGTGATGCTCAATGTTTTTTTTCAACATTAATGCGTGTACTGTCAAGACGTTTTACAACGGTTACGTGAAAAAATCCGCAAAGAGAGACCAGAGTTGTGGCAAGACAACTCATGGTTCTTGCACCATGATAATGCGTCCACATACTTAGCTTTCTCAATTTGTCAGTTGTGCGCCAATGTACGATTACTGTCCTCCCTCGTCCTCCTTACTCGCCAGACCTGACTCCTTATGATTTTTTCTTATTTCCGAAAATAAAATCTGTGCTGCTTTCTGACTTTTGACGACATCAAAACAAATTCGTCACAGACGTTAAAGGCCGTTTCAAATAAAGCTATCCAGGACTGCTTCGCGAAATTGAAACACCGCTAGGAAAAGTGTGAAAATAAGGGGGGGGGAGTACTTTGAAGGAGACAAGGACCAATAATGTGTAAAATTAATAATAAAGTTAAAAAATAAAGTTCGGTTATTTTCTGAACAGTCCTCGTATGAATATAACAGATAAATTTCTTTGGCTAGGTATATATAAATAATTAATTCTTAATTCAAGAATTTTTTTTCAGTTTACGGACATTATTAGTAGCAATCAAAAGGAATTTAAATTAAGAAGTCTTCCTTGATAAGTCAAATTTAAATGTCTAATGCTACATCTATGTGTAGTTTAGTAGTTCTATTATCTACGATAACTTTACCTTTAGTAGGTATAAAGTCACTACAAATATAAATTATAGAAAATATATTTAATTCAAGACATTTTTATTTACAAGCATTGTTAATTTTAAACTTGATTTTAGCAAGGTCGTGGATTCTCGATAATTCAAGAACATATACAGAAAAATAGATGACATTAAAAATAAATGTTTCAATAATTTTACTCAAAAATAATTCATTTTATATTTAAAAATATAAGCAGTTTCTTCTGATACCCAAATATGTATCAGGACACTTTATTCCAAAATTATGATCAAACCCAGTACCCACATGAATTTGTCTTTGCATTGTGATGGTAAAATAATTTTACCAGCTACCCGCTGCACTTATTTACTTAAATGCACATATTTAAAAATAACTTGTTTGTTCATGTAGGCGATTCTCATGAATTCAATGTAGTATTATTCGCCTTTTTTCATAAGAGTGATGTAGAAAGTTATCTGGTAGAATAATAATTATTTTGATGACCTCAAACAATTCTTGAAAATCAGAATTTGCAAACATAAAGTCCTAGTAAAAAACAGATTGACAATATTCTAAATATATTTCTGATGTTTAATTAGCAGAGAACTATATTATGTGCAGATGTTTGCAGCGCTGGATTTACACTAGAGGCACTAGGGGCTAGTGCCCAGGCCGGCAACTTCCCAGAGGCGGCAAAATTCGGAGCTTGAGAAAAAATTTTTTTGAGCTATCTTCAAAAAGTATGCATTTACAAATAAAAATAAATACAATAAATTTATATATTTATGTAAAAACATATATGATTACAAAATCATCTATAATTTATATAATTTATATAACAATATAAAATATGCATTACACTATTACGTAAAATTATATATAATAATATATAATTTTTTCCCCGGGTAATTATTTTAGTTCAAACTACGCGCTGCGAAATGCCTAAGAAATTGGTTTTTATAGCGGAAAGTCAAAAAGTATTCTGGAAAATACAACGAGATCATCGTAAAGCTTACTAACTGATAATACAGACAAAATAATCAATTTTTGCAGATGAATTTTAAACAAGTATGAATAAGTAGACTAAGATTTGCATATTATTTTCGGAAAAGAAGTAAATTATCTCCAAAACCGCTGCTACTATTAAAAACCAGCAAGAAACACTTTTCATTTATTTATCGTAACAGTACCTACCTGAATTTTTAACATTATTTCTACAAAAAACCACCAGTAGCGTATTTTTTTCTTGGGAAAACAAAGCGACATCTTCAGCGACTAGCGGCACGCCACTGGTTAATTTCACGAGGTTAATGTTACATTAAATAAAAGGTCTAATTAAGTGAATACGCTGTAGTAAATTTCATCCAAATCGTTTGCCGCATTATGAATATATGACAAAAAAATATTTATTTTTTGGAAACTTGAACACCTTGTATCTCGAATACCACGTTCCCTAGGAAAAAAGTTTACTTATTTTTTGGTAATGAATTTAGTTGTGCAGTTTCTGTATTTAAAGTAAACCCTGTATAAATAGTGTAAATTTTAATAATCATCTGGATCAGAGATTCCCAAACTGTTTTGTCTCTTAGACCACGTGCCAATTTTTTCTGTTTTGGGTAGACCCCCTCCTTTCTAATATGTATTGAATTCTTACAAAATCAACTTGAAATGTGTATTTGACAGATGGCACAGTGTTTTTACAAGTTACGAGTGTTGCGACCACAAAGCGAAAAGCCCATTGCACGATTTTATGAAATATAGTTAATTAATATGTAATTGACTGTAGTAAATAATATAATTGTTTATGAAATTTATAATAATTCTTGAACAGTTTGATACATAAGAAAATAATAACTAAAATTTCAATAACAAAAGTATAACAATAATTTTATAAGTAAAACGAAATAAGTTGATTGAACTCAAGAATATATTATAAAAATAAGCATTAATTAAAATTCAAAGCAATTAAGTTATTGATTTGAACTGGGTAACGGAGATTGATCACATCATCGATCTCGAATTTTCCCATGATTAAAGCATGGAGTCATAAAGTTCCAAATATCTAGACGTCAATTATAAGAAAGTAATATACAGGGCGTTTCTTAATAACGTGCTAATATTTAACGAGGTTATTCTTGGGTCCATTTTAAGAAAAAAACTTCATATGAACATATGTCCTAAAAGTCTTAACTTTTGAACTACAGGGTGTTAAAGTTTTATGAAAAAACATTTTTTTATGATAACTGGTATATTTTTTCAAATTTGGTACACGCCTTCTATTCATCGAGATGCATTTTCTGATGTACAGACAATTTTATTATTTTTGCCAGTGGCGTCTGTACAGGTTTTGTATTGAATATTTTTGAAGAAAAATATGTTACATACCTAGAGACACGGCTAAATTTGTGTTAAGTTTCCTAAATTTATTCGCTTTTAAATGGTTCCACTTTACAGTTATCATTTTGTTGCGTAAAATTTTGTTCTTTATATTTAGGCATTTAGCATTAGCATTATGTCTAAAATAACATTCAAGGCCTTGTATATCGGAAACTTTATCGACTAATTATTTTATATAAAGCTATTTTCTTATTTTAAAAAATTCCATTACCAGGTAAAGTTTATTGTGCAAAACCCAGAATACCCTGTATGGTTTATGTGCATGTATGGAATATATTAAATACTCATACTCATACTCATACTAACAACTTACTATCTAATCAAATATATGAGTAGTACACATCCAGAGAGGATATTGAGGTGGATCGCTGAAATTTTGCGGTAATACTTCCTATGAGTATCTTCATAAAATTATTATACTGACAATAATAAAACGAAAGAGCGATTTTGAATTATACAAAGTGTGCGCGGTGTATTGACAAGGTTTCAGTAAAGAAAACAAAAAAAAGTCGGAGTATTTAGAGCCTTCATAAATGATTACAAGCCACATGACCAGTAACTTTATTTCCTTCATGTTGGCAACTAATTTTCGGGAAAGTTAAAAATTATTAAAATCAAATTAAGATCAAGGTAAAATACAACATTTTGTTTTACCGGCTATGATTGGTGTAATTTCTCACGAGATTCTGTTCAACCAATCAGCGATTGCATTATCACGAGCGTTGACGTAACGGTTTGACATTGTTCATTGTAAACGAATCATTAATATCAGTGACGCCAATTAGAGATTTTTCGTTAACAGTACTACAATGTTGGTTGCCTAAGTTCGGCGGTCACGTGGCCTGTAAACATGATGAATGCTATGTGTTTTTTCAACTGTCGCAAAGTGACTTGTCGTTTGAAAAACACTGCTTTACAGATTTGGACCATTTCTAATTTATTTTATCTTCATTGAGTGCTAAAAGCGAACTATAGGGAAGAATAATTTTCAGTTTTGTTTGAATGTGAGATCAGATGATGGATTCCATCTTTCTATAATTACATGCCCTTATTATTACTAAATGTAGCAAAATAATAGATTTTAGCTTTGTTTGTTTTACTAACAAAAGCTTAAGATGCACAAAAGTTTTGATTTTATGTGGCTCATTTAAGTCTGTAAACGTTACTATACTTTTTTTACAGACTGGTTATTTTTTTCTTCAAATTCTACGTAAAGCAGCAATAAGGAAATTGCAAAACTGAACTGATCAAGAACTATTTTCTCAACCAATCTTTGACGGGTCAGAACGTAGTTAGGAATCGTTTTAAAGAAAAATGTGATCCTTAACTCTTTACTTGTTTCCACGAAAGGATAATTTAGATAATGCTGCAAATATTAAAAAATAATCTTGTTTCACTAATCTATTGAAAAATATAAAATATTTCTTTAGGTACAATAGTTTTTGTATGTATATATTCCATTCAATAACACCTAAGTCTTTCATGGAAATACATACTTGTACAAAAAAATATAACCCATTGAACAAAATATTTATCACTTGGCATCATATTTACCATTCAATGGATTAGTCTCTTCAAAAAGTATTAAGTTACTGTCATGATCGTGAGATAAAATATTGGCAAATGTAAAAAATTACAAGTGTGTTAAATGATACTAACTAGGTTCCTCTGCAAAATTCATCAACGTTTGTTATTGTAAAGGCCATGTGATAAAAATAAACCACAATTTTTTATTATCACTGTACCATTTTAAGGCAGACCACAACTGTCTAAATTACGCATTAAGGAGTCTGCTGGAAGGCAATTGGAACACTTGTCAAGCCATATAATACTGTTTGATTTGTTTATTTATTTTTATTGCTTTGTAAATAATATTATGACGACGGGCGGACCAAGTTTTAATTGTTACAAACTTTAGAACGGCCATTCCTAAGTTGACATTTCACGTAAAAGAAGCTCTCAAGGTTTTAGTTAAGTATTTTCACTGTAATATAATCATAATTTATTGCCATGCCTACGGGTCTGTAGAATTTGTTTTCATTGTTTTTTCCAGAAGACATAATTGTCAGAGTACTGAGTTGGATGAGTTCAATTTTATTATGGATTTCTAGTTAGTCCTGAAGCAAACAGATGACGAGATGAATGAATTCTTAACGCATAAACAAGATAACTGTACAGGGTGATTGATAATAATGGTATATATCTTAAGGGGCGGCTGCTGGTGTTAAATTATGATAATTGAACGGAGTATGCCTTATACGAATATTGCTCCTTTTCAGGATGTTAAAGTGAAAAACATATTTTCGAAATTTTGCACCTATCTCTATAGCTTTTAAGGTGGCAATTGTGTAATTGTGTTAGTCACTTCTCAGAGACGCCAGTTACACTCTCCTGTCAATGTAACTATATACAGGGTGTCCCTGAAAAGGATGGGCAACGCTTGACCACAGGTTCCTTGGATGAAAACAATACTATTTAGCCTAACTTACCTATATACAAAAGTGCACGCTTACTGAGATATAGCCTTCTAAATATAAAACAGATAACCTAGTTTTTTTCAAATAATTAGAAACTGTTTTTCTTAGAAACTTCAAATTTGGTACACATATTTTTTTATATTAGGGCAATGTAAATATAGAATTTGGTGAGAATACATATACAGGATGTTCTCTTTCTAGTACCTGTGCGCCACTGGCTATCCCGTAACTTTTTTGTATGTACGCCAATGACGACAGAATTTATATTTTTTAAAAATAAGCACTATTTTAGAAGATTTTTTGCCTCTTACAAAATTTTGATATCGTTTATGGATTTCGAGTAAAATTGGCATTTTTACACATTAAATAATATAAAATTAGTATAAGATAAATAGAATAGTCTAGTACGAGGTGCCATATAACAAAGAAACAAATTCATAACAATAATTAAAAGATTCAGCGTCAAGCTAGCCGTGATTTAATTTTAGTTTACTTTGTTTTTTATTGAAATTTATACTTTTGCTGAACAAACTGATATGTTATTAGTTTTGGGTTATTGTGAAGGAAATTGTTGTGCTACTGTTCGAACATATACTGGGTTTTCCTAATCGAAGAATTCCAAATCATAACTTTTACATAATCGTGGATAAGCTACGGCCAGAACTATTCAGCTGGAGGAACAAATTTTGGAAAGGGTCGAAGAAATTCCTCAAGTAAATAAAAGGCGCTTAGCGGCAGAGGTTGGCTTTCAAAAAGTTCCGTTAATAGAGTATTAAAAGACCAGTTATTACAGGTTACTATACTAACAGGTGGATAGGTATAGGAAATAATGCCCCTTTAAAATGGCCACCTGGATCCCTGGACCTAAACCCATGTAATTATTTCCTTTGGGTAGCGTTGCGAACCACAGTTTATAACTTTTCAGTAAATACAGAAAACGAATAATTGGAAAGAATACAACATGAAATTAATGTTATGAGAGGTAATGCACAATTATTGGATAAAATTCATTTTCATTTTCGAAGAACTAATGCTTGCGTTTAAGAACAAGGAAGTAAGTTTGAGCATTTACTGTAATATTATTTTAATGCGATTACGAATATCAATTTAGGTTTATTTAAAATGTTAATGTTGTCTTTCTTACATTATTAGTTGATACTGTTTATTTAAAATATTAGTGTTGATTTTATTTTATTGATTGATAATACTAATACTAAAAATGTGTAGTTATTTTTTTTTAATGTGACGTTTTTTCTATTATTCCTTATCTTGAGGCTGCAGTTATAAATTATTTTTTACAAATCGGAATTTTTGCCTATATTTAATGTATAAAAAATGCCAGTTTTAGTCGAAATTCATAAACGATATCAAAATTTTGTAAGAGCAAAAAAATCTTCTAAATTAATGCTTATTTTTAAAAATATAAATTCTGTCGTCATTGGCGCACACACAAAAAAGTTACGGGATAGCCAGTGGCGCATAGGCACTAGAAAGAGAACATCCTGTATATGTATTCTCACCAAATTCTATATTTACCTTGCCATTACATAAAAAAATAAGAATATCAAATTTGAAGTTTCTAAGAAATATAGTTCATTCAAATTATTTGAAAAAATCTAGGTTACCTATTCTATATTTAGAAAGCTATATCTCAGTAGGCGTGCACTTTTGTATATAGGTAAGTTAGGCTAAATCGGGCTAAATAATCTTGTTTTCATCCAAGGAACCTGTGGTCAAGCGTTGTCCATCCTTTTCAGGGCCACCCTGTATGTATGTCGGAGGGTGGTGGAATTGTTTTTCCACCGCGGCACTTAGGCCTTATTAGGCCCCTTGTACACCCTCCTTCATTACTCGAGTACTTATCTTCAAACCATCCTATTTACTACATGGGTGGCAATGTCTCGTTCAGTTTATGTATGATAGCATGGTCTTGAGTTACAGAGATTTTCTTTGCTCTGTTCTCATTACCATTTCTCGGGGACCACACGCATGCGGAAAATGTTGAGCGACCCAGGTCGCTGGTAGGTTGCCACAGCCACGTCCCCGAGCCTGCCTTAGGTCACCCATCCAAATTCCAGCCTGTGTCCGTGGTGCTTACGTCGGCAGATGGAAATTCACCGGCCAAGACACATGGCTAGGCGGTCCCCATGAAATTATGGCAGCTTACGATGAGGCTCATTTTCATCTTGATGGTTTCGTTAATCAACAAAATTGTTGCATTTTGGGTTCAGAAAATCCATGAGTGACTGTTGAGACTGTGCGGATTTTGGTGCCGCATACCATAGAGCCCGATAAACAATTAAATTACTGCATGAGTCATTTCCTGGTCGTGTAATTTCCCGTTTTGGTGATCAGAATTGGCCGCTCAGATCATACTATTTAACGCCGTTGGACTTTTTTCTTTGGGTTTCTTTGAAGTCTAAGGTTTGTGCCAACAAGCCCACGACCACCCATGCTTTGAAGGAGGAAATTGAGCGCTGTATCAAGGAAATTCAGCCGCACTTGTGCAAATCGGTCATGGGAAATTTCGACAAAAGAATTCAAATTACAACCGCTATTCCATACTATTTGGGAAACTTTAAGAGGCTGTATCTGCTAAGGGGTGAACAGTTTACTAAGATCATTTTTATGCAAATAGTGTTTTTGTATTTGTACATTCACAGGTACCATTTGTGTTATTTCTTTTCAAAACATCCTCTATATATTTTTAAGATCGCAAGTTTAGCTAAAACACTTTAACTTTGACTAATTTTCGTTAGGTCAAAAAATATAAACGTGGCGGAAGGTTGAATGTTTTGGGAATGACTCTGTATATGTATAAGGTCTACGGGCCGTTTTAGAAATTTTTGTATATATTTTAAACAATATTCCTAACAGTCACAAACGGAAATGTCATTAAACTAATTGAAAATAAATTATTACAACCTAAACTCTTACATTATTATTTTATCCTATCCTATGTTTATAATAAAAATCTCTTCCTTCATTGATGCATTGATGCAGAAAAAATCTTTGAAAGACATCTCTCTGGCAAAGTTCATCAGCTGCCATGAAGATTCTGTCTCTGAGATATTCAGTATCCAGTATTAATAATATCCATCGTTGTATTACACAAAAAGAAATCAATTGCTTTAAAATTTGGAAACCGTGGTGGCCATTGAACATGAGCATTTTGGCCTCGTCCAATCCACTTTGGAAATAAATTGTTTTCCACCATGATTAGTTGGAGCAACGTCTAGTTGAATCTACATATAAAATGCTCCTGTTGAGTGGCCACGACGATCAACAGATTTTAATGCAATGGATTTCTTTTTCTGGGATATTATGAGGAATATTGTTTATGCGGAAGAATTGTATAATATTGAATATCTCAGAGATAGAATCCTCATAGAGGCGAATGAACTAGTCAGAACGAAGACGGCGCAGCGACGTTCGAAACAAGAGTTTCTTTAATAAAAAGAGTTGCGATGGACAACGCTTCTTAAATTAGTTTTGTTAAAATAAATTAGTCAGTGGACAGTGGATAAAGACTGAAATTTATTTTATAATAAAATCAAGAAAAATATTAGAATCCGAAAACATACATTGTTTCACCAGTTACTTTTGCATGTATGAACTTTAGTACATATATGTTTTGTTATTAGTATAAGACCATTACTAAGACAATCACAAAAAATCATTAAAAAAATGTGTATTAGAAATTTCGAAAAAAATTGTCAAAAACTTCGGGAGGATCAGGGGTCATGGCAATCCTGTTCTTCATTTGTTTTTGAAGTGCACAAATCTCCATAAACTTCTTACAATTACAATGGAATAAACAACGTCCTGTATCTTTAAATGGAGTCATTTTTGTATATGGGTAAGTTTCTTTAAATCATCTTATTTTTTATATTATGAGTCTGTGGTTACTTTCTTTTCTGAGAAACTTTGTACATTATCGCATTTTTTTCATTATTAAAAGAAATATCTTTTAATATAGTTTTCCCAAATGTATCCTGAAAAATTCTTTGTATATCCTTATACATAGGTGCATTAGGTTTATTCCTGTTTCACATAAAAAATATAGAACTTCACAATTTATGCAAATGTTATTCATGCATCTTGCTTTGTATTTTATTGTATCAAAAACATCACGATAAATTCAATTTACACAATGAGTACGAACTAGAAATATACTTTTCTCGGTACATTATAATTGAGAACAACAGGCGTAGATAAACAAAGCGGTTGAATTATGGGGCATGACTGGCTTATGATTTATTTATTAATTAAATAAAGCATCTTAAAATACGATATTAATCTCAGTTATTAAGAACGATGTAGTCATTTGCACTGCATTTTTTATTATGTTAACATGTCAGTGATAGAACACAGTTAGTCCATTTTCCGTTCGTTTCTTGACGTTACTGATATGTGTTACTTCTGAAAATTAAAATATATGGTATGCAGACGTTAAATACTAATTCTGCTGAGAAATATGTGCTACTCATGAATATTTATATTAATTTAATTATAATTTAAAATGTGTGTCATCAGACGTCGACTAAAACGATTTCAAAATTTGGTTAAATGTGATAATTAATTCGTCCATTTCCATAAAAATTGTACTGGGTGTCCTAGCTAAGCTACATTCGAAAAATAGTTAATAATCGTATAATAATAATACCTCTACCCCTTATTCTAAGCGCAAGTCGGACGCTTGTGTGAGACAGGGGACGGCATATTATTATTCAGTAGGCCGCATGTGACATACAGTGTGCTTAGTTTGACCTAGACGTTGCTCAGCTTTGCATTTATTAAATTGGAATACACAATATACGGCTGAATTTTCGCATTCTTCGTTTATTTTGTGTAGTACAAAACATTTGATTTTATAAGGTGTCCCTGGTGCAATAACCTAAATTTTAAATAAATAAGGGAATTTACCACCGCTGTGATTCGTGAGTATTTTGCTTTTACTAAATAAATATTGCATTGGTCGGTCGCCTATAAAATCACGCATGCTCATTATTGCAATTTTTGACGGAGCTCTGTAGAAACACCAGAAATGATCAATATCATCTCGAGATATTGTCCAAAGTACCAATAATTTAATTTAATTTGTTTTTAGGATCATAATAAAATGGATCTTAATTTAGACACGTTATATAATGCATTTATATATAACTATACCTAAATCTTAAAAATTCAGGCCTTCGTAACATAAGAAAGACACAGACGTGAACGACGGTATCCGTAGATGATACTGTCGGTAACTGTCGGTAACTAGAAAACCATTTCAATTTAGAAAATATGTAAATTAATCTATGAGCACTCCCGTGTACAAGGCCTTAAAAAATAGTCTGTCAAACTTTAATAGTGAACTTTACATCAACAAATTAATAAAAAGACGCGTCTGTTATGTTAGGGTACAAGATACAAGAAAAAATACATTTTTTTCTTATTTTGCCACCTTAAAAATTGTAATGAAATCAACCCTGCGCCAGCAAGATCACTCAAGGATTACACAGACCAACAAAATTTAACTTTTTTTTGGAAGCAGAAACTTGAATATATATTTCCGAAGGATTTAGATGCGCTGAATCCGAATCTGCCAGCAGAATTGCTCTATCACGTTAGGTTTTTGAGATATCCTAACCTAAAAGTGCAAAAAACACTGGTTTTCGTCATATTTGAGGTTATGTAGTAATGCCATCTATTCTTTTTCAAAAAACTAATACATTGAATCTAAAAGTACAAGGCCCTCCTTCGAATGCCATTGAGTTTGCTCAAATATCTTTTTTTTTTCGTTGAGATATCACATGTTGAAATTTTTAAGTTTCTCAGTTTCTTAATATGCGAAAATCTGCTAAGGATCCCTTAGACATCGATCAGTCGATTGCAATTCAGAAACTTCATACCCATACGGTTTGTGGGTTTGGAGTCGGTGGGCTTGGGGTTTGTAAGCTTGGAGTTTGTAGGTTCGGGTTTTGTGGGATTGGGGTTTGTGGGTTCAGGGTTTGTGGGTTTGGGGTTTGTGGGTTTGAGGTTTGTGGGTTTGTGGATTTGGAGATTGTGAGTTTGAGTTCGTATGTATTGAAGGTTTCTGAGCTGCAATCAACTGTTTGACGTCTAAGGGATCTTTAGTAGATTTTCGCATATTAAGAAACTGATAAACTTAGAAATTTCAACATGTGATATCTCAACGNAATGAAACTGCATGGATATACTTTCGGTTAATAAAATTATGAAAAATATCTTGAAAATATTTTCCACTCTTAATACAGGACACTCTGCAATACGTGGAATTTTTCGAAGTTTGCACCTATTTTGTGAACATCCTGTAAAAGCTATAATAATGAAATTTTGTATTTAGAGTTTTGAGGTGTGATCAAATTGAAAATGATATCCATTTCTTTCTTAAAAAAATGCCTAATATGTTTTTTAATTTTTGAGGGTTTTTTCTTAATGATAGTAGGCCGTAGAAAAGATCACATGTCAAAAAATATAATATCAAAAAGTAGGCCTTTTTCCTAAATACAGAGGTGTCCCGACTTTAAGTGAAACACACTGTACATATGTACATAGATTCGCACATTACAGTATTTTGTCGGTTTATGAAGGAATCACCAATCCAAGTAATTCAGTATACGCCATTTCATCCATTCTCATATAATTACGCCTATCGACGGGATCTTCTCTCAAATCCTTCATTAAATTTATATGTGAATGTATATTTCTGTTTAGAAGCCATTTTTTGACCATTTTGAACGATGACGTCTATTTATTATTTTTTTTATTAATGTAAAAGGGCTAATACCAAAAATTCTTCGCTTGGATACATAATCCTGAGAAACGTACTGATTGCTGCCTGCAGTGTCTGTAGCCTGCACGGTCTTACCTGCATCGTGTGGCCACAACACAGTATTCCGTGTTTATTGCGCAAACCATACCGTGCAGGCAAGTCGCTGTCGTGTAGCCGCCGCATTAGACATCGAGCAGTCGATTGCAATTCAGAAACTTCATACCCATACGGTTTGTGGGTTTGGAGTTGGTGGGCTTGGGGTTTGTAAGCTTGGAGTTTGTAGGTTCGGGTTTTGTGGGATTGGGGTTTGTGGGTTTAGGGATTGTGGGTTTGGGGTTTGTGGGTTTGGCGTTTGTGGGTTTATGGATTTGGAGTTTGTGAGTTTGGGTTCGTATGTATTGAAGGTTTCTGAGCTGCAATCAATTGTTTGACGTCTAAGGGATCCTTAGTAGATTTTCGCATATTAAGAAACTGATAAACTTAGAAATTTCAACAAGTGATATCTCAACGAAAAAAAAAGTTTGAGCAAACTCAACGGCATTAGAAAGAGGGAGCCTTATAATTTAAAATTATATGTATTTTTTTTTTTGAAAAAGAATAGATGGCATTACTACATAACCTCAAATATGACGAAAAACAGTGTTTTTTGCACATTTAAGTTAGGATATCTCAAAAACCTGACATGATACAGCAATTCTGCGGCCAGATTCGGATTCAGCGCACCAAAATCCTTCGGGAATGCATATTAGTGTGTCTGCTTCTTGACCCTTGTTGACCTGTGTTATTTTTCATGAAAATAGTTTTATATACTTCACAAAAAAATTCGCATTGAAAAAAACAGACAAAATACAAAATACGTATCACTATATAAATTTGATTAAAACGTGACCAGTGGTGGAGATACTGGGAAACAGTATCGCTCAGAATCCTATAATCCCGACGTCACTGAATATTTAAAAAATGAATTTAATTTCGATTAATATTTCTAAGAAAAAAACATATTCGGAAAAGCACCATTTTCCAGTTATTATTATTTTTTTTCAAAATAATCCCCCGATATTGTTAAATATATAGAAACTAAGTCTAAAAGTATTCGTGTCACGAAAAATATAGATTTTTTTGTTGGAAATACAGTTTTAAATAATTATAAAAAGTCCAAAAGTCATTTAAGTACGAAGAAATTATAAATTTTCTGACGGATGGTAGATACCCTTCCCTTAAAAAATTTAAAATTGCTATGCTAATGTGTTTTCTTTATTCTGATCAAGCTAGAGCAAAAAAGTTTTAAATAATGTTCTGATAAAATGAGGATGTTTTCAAATTGGTCGAAGGGTAAAAAAATCCGTATGAAGTTAATGGTAGTTTTCCACTGATTATCCTGCGATACCTCAATGACCTTGAACTCAAATTCAATTTATAACTATGTATTTCAGTTGTATACCAAATTTGGTACTTCGCAGTTAAAGCGTTGGAGAAATGTAATTTTTTTTCGAAATTTGCAGCCATACTTTGAAGGCTTCTAACTTGCAGATGCAAATCATTTGTTTATTTTATTCATATAATACACCTGACAGGGGAAATGATTCAAATCCACAACAATGGTTTCACAGTAATACCAACAATACGATCTAAGTATGTTTCCTTCCTCTCTTTACGAGAATTTTATGGGGCAAAATGTGAAAGGGCGATATGGAACGATATCTAAATATGTAATTTAGCTTAAATATAGCCTTCTGAGTAATCCACAAGTGTAGATCGACAATGTTGTTCAACGTTCAACCCTGACTTGAGTTTATGGGAGTTACACGAGGCGAATTGAATCATATACGAAATCTACATGGTTCTGTAAGTAGCCTTAATCTTGATTTATATTTTTGCGAATTTATAACCTTGACCTCAATTTTGAATCACGCTGATAAAATAATAATCCCTATTTTACTTTTGTTTGCAAAGTCGTTAATCCATGCAGCTAAGAAGCTTTTAAATACGGTAGTTTGGTGATAAAATTATTTATTTTCAATGCCAGCAGTACCAAAAATTTTCGAAAATTATTATTAAGTATTTAAAGTAATATCCTAAGACCCAATTACATGAAATGAATGACCAAAATTCAAAATGTGAATAAACTTTGACTGAAATATTATTTGGAATTGAAATAGAGTATGAAGAAAAACTTTTTTTCAATTTTCTACTTCTGCGTAACCCATTTTAATTAAATGATAATATAAACTGTCAAACAATAACAATGTTATCATGGCATTACCTGTCACTGTCACGGCCTACCATATAACATTGTCTGTGAATTAGGCCTCTCGCGACTTAAAATCTGTAAATCCTTTACTTATGTAATTGGAAAAAGGGCAGAAAAGCCTGAAAGAGGTCTAACAATTACAAGATATCTTATTTACTTAATAAAAAACCATCTTTTCGTTTTTAAATAGTATCTCGCTTATTATTAGAGACGGACCCAAAAACCCCATATGACTACTTTCTATCCAAATATGTAAAAATATACAGGGTGTTCCATTTAAATGAATAAAGTTAACATCAACGGCCATTTTGTTTGGACTTCATTTGTTTTTCAACCATCATTTTTGAAAAATTCATAAAAAATCGTGCAACTTTTGTATTTCACATTTTTTTATAACTCTTAAAACAAAAAAGTTAAAGGAGGGGTTAAAATATAGTGAATCGCCCTGTACAATTCGTGACATCATGATAACATAAGTAATTATCTGTATTTAGAAATTTTGAATCATACCAATATACACATTAATATAGTAAACATTTCTTAGAAAAACACTCATTGAATAATATAAACCGAAATAAGTACACGATTTATTTTCATAAATTAGCCCATTTACTAACATTTTGATAGATAAAACATTAATCATTTTCGTAACTATGTATATCAGAGAACGATGCAAAATGTAATATAAATTAAAAAAAACATAAATCTGTTGTCACAATGGGGTATTTGCTAAGTATCGTGAAACGATTGTCGGTAAATTGAATTACATAGTCTGTTCAGCAAATAACCGAACTTTAATTTTTTAAACTTTATTATTAATTTTATACATTATTATCTCCTTCAAAGTACTTCTCTCCACTATTCATACACTTTTCTCAGCAGTGTTTCCATTTCGCGAAACAGTCCTGGATAGGTTCATTTCAAATGGCTTTTGAAGTCTGTGACGAATTTGCTTTGATGTCATTAATACTCTGAAAACAGCGTCCTTTCAGCACTGATTTTAATTTCAGAAATAAGAAAAATAATGCAAGGAGTCGGGTTTGGAGAGTAAGGAGGGTGAAGGAGGACAGGGATCTGAATTTGGGCACACAATGATTACTATTTTGTGGATTTTTTCAAGTAACTGTTGTAAAACGCTTTAAAAGTACACATGGTTCATTGTTTCACTTTGAGGAAAGAATTCAAAATTCACAATCAGATTCACATCACTTTTACATCGAAGTGCCTTCTTGGGGCGTGGAAACCCTTTGCCCATCAATTATGATTGAACTTTTGTCTCAGTGTTGTAGCCGTAAATCCATCTTTCGTCTCTCGTTATGATCCTTTGAATGAATGTTTCATCGTCATTGGATTGTTCAAGGAGTTGCTGACAAACGTTCACAAAATTTTCTTTCTGTTGTTCGGTCATCAAACGAGGAAATAATTTTGCTGAAACTCGATGCATTTTCAATTTTTCAGTCAAAAATTCATGGCAAGATCCAATTGAGAAGCTAACTAAGCTCTTTTGCAGTTTCTCTGACAGTTACTCGACGATTTGCACGCACCACATCTTTAACTTTCTAAACGTTCCTGGTCGAGGATCATCTTCAATTGACAGACGACCACTTTTAAATCGTGAAAACCATTCGTAATATTACGTACGACTCAGGTAATCATTTCCGTAAGCTTGTTTCAAGTTGAATCGTTTCCATGAAAGTTTTACCCAGTTTCAAGAAAAATTTTAAGTTGCATCGTTATTCCAGAAAACATATCAAAAATAGACATTTAAACATGTCAGATATCAACAATCCAAGAACATCTGGTTACAGAGGAGTATATGCGCAACGCAATGCTGCTAACTGCATATCACTAAATATCTCCATTAGCGTAATTCAAAATGTTGGGTTATAATATACAGGGTGTTCCTAAATATCATGTACGTAAAGGAGGGGGTAATTCTTTGGCTCATTTCATGACTAATAGTTCATATAAACATAGGTCCGCAAACGCTTCGTTACCGATCTACAGGGTGTTGAAATTTTAAGAAGATTTTTTTAGTTTTTTCTCTATAGCTCCCACAGTTTTTGAGATATTTAGCTTAAATTTGGAATATATGTTATGCTGTAGGGCTTACATCATTGGACATTCCAAACGGTCGTGGTATTCTACGGAGTGATATTTTTTCGGGGTTCATGCCCCTTTTTCGTCCCCTGAACTTTTATGTAGTTCGCCGCTGGTAGATTCTAAAGTCAAAATTGGATTTTATGCTTTGTTGAGAAACTGTTTTACCTCTATGATTTTTTCGTACCTGTGACCGTTATCGAGAAAAAAAATAAAAAACGATTTTATGTAATTCGTTAGATGAAATTAAAATTCTTAACTTAAATCTTATTCTTAATTAAATGATCCATTAGGCTCTTGATTTATTTAGATAATCTCTTGTTTCTATTAATTTTGATAGTTTATTCGTCACTACCTGTTAAAAATTAAAGCTGGGATGACCCATTTCAAAATTCGTAAAATTTAGCATTGTTATGAGATTATAATGAGTATTTAAAACGCTTTTACACCTTACAGTTTGTAACATAAACCTTTAATTTTTAAACATATTACCCACTATTTCAAATGCGAACTGCCAAAATTAATAGAAACAAGAAATTATCTAAATAAAGCCAGAGCATATTATTGGACCATTTTAAGAATTTAAATTTCATCTAACGAATTACATAAAATCGTTTCTTATTTTTTTTCTCAATAACGGTCGCAGATACAAAAGTTAACCATGTAAAGCTAAATCATTAAGGTCGCTAAAAAAATTGAAGAAACCTGCGTTTTTATAGCTTCGCTAGCTTGTTGCAGAACTATATTCTATACATATACAATTTTTTTTAACTAAGGTATAATCTTTCCGAAGTCAGTTGAACGCCTAGCAATAAAATTTAATGAGTTTCATAGGCGCCCCTAAAAAAATTTCTGCTAAAGGTAAAAAATTATAATAATTTGTAGATAATGTGTAGAAAATTTCTATTACATATAGGTTCATTTGACCAACAGCATATGTTGTAATGTTGTAATAATATTAGTAAACAATATCTCTCTTTCGCAATTGTAATATGAATGATTAATCGAAGTTGCCTATAATAAATTAAAATTACATGAATCACACCAAATTCCGCATTGCTGCACTGCAGTGCTAGGCCATTTGTAGATAACTGAATTTATGGCCAGGTCGCCCAATGCGACTGTGTTTGTGCTGTCTTTGCCCGCGCGCTCATTTTTCAACTGGGCAACCGGACCATTATAAGGGCATGGCTAAATAAATATGGGAACAAGTTTTTCAAATATTTCAATGCCAAGTTGTAGCGTCAGCGACCGAACCTGGCACATACTGCCAACCTCTTGGCTCTTCAATTGAGATCGGAAAGACTATACATCTATAAATGTTATTTACTTCATCGTTCTTTTAATGCCGTGCGATTGAATTTTGAAGCACTTGAGATGAAGCGGTTTATTGTTTTGCTTACTTTTATTTTTATTTATTTTCATGTCCTCATTTGATTTACGAAATATTGCAACTTGTTTGGATAAGTGCAATATAATCATTCGCTATTGTTTAATTTTCCAATATCTATTAAATAACGAATAAAGCTTTATAAAAATGTTTGGTGGTTACAGAAAACGAATTTCAGAAGAACAAAATCATAAAGTTTCCATCATATGTCAGTCCGTTGCTGTTCGTAAAAGAGTCCAAAACCTAAAAGGTACATTTTTTCTTATTGTTTTACTAAACGATGTTTTATTTGTAGATGGTTGCTGTTTTTGATGTTGTTGGTGGTTATGACGAAGTAGTGAAGATGTGCATAGAGCAAGTAGAAGAAAAAAAGTGATATTGGTTCTCCCATTCACAAAAACTCATTTTGAGTTATGGTTTTGGCATTAGCCCAATAGAGCTATATCAAAAATGTAGCATCGTCCTCTCAAGTTTCGTTTGCAGAAAACAACAACCAGGCGACTTTTTCTCAATTACAGGCACCTGTAGGCATATATAATTACAAATATGTTTTGCCATATTCCTGAAACTAGAAAATCCAAATCCAAATAATATACCGGTCATTCATTTTGCACTGATTGCCACGTCGTCGATTTACAACTCTTGACGTTTCGAGAGACATATCGCTCTCTTCTTCAGAAGTTACCCTGAAACTGCAGATCTACTAATCTTGTCACTATTTATATTTGATGTGGTCACTGATACATGACGTTCCAGTGGGTTGCTTTACGGATGACTCTCTTCTACGAGTATATACCTGGCAGATCCACGCCACCATCCCTGTTGAAATTGTTCAGATTTTTATAAAGGGTTGTAAATCGACGACGAGGCAACCAGCCTGAAAATCATTCAACCGTTAATGACAGCTACAGAAGGCTACAAACAAAACTAATCCATTTCGCAGATTAGCAACCACTTTGAAAAGTTTTGGAGGTTCAAAAAACGAAAAGAAAAAAGTAGTTAAAGGATATGTTGAGGATTTTCATTAACAGAATGAGATAGGGAAAAAACTTTGAACGACAACAATGCTGATGCTACTTCTAATGTGCTACCTCCTCTTCTGGTTGTTCTACGATTGATTAATGATACCATTACCTCAAAAAAATGATCAAAATGAAAATAAAATTTAAAATTGCACGTTTTAATGTGAATCTACCCACGCAAAATTAAAACACTACATAAAAGGCTATTTTAGACAATTTAACCTTGTTACTACAATCTGTTAAGGATTTTATATTTCAGTTCTGTTTGATTGTTTTATTGAACTTTTATTTTTGCTATTTCTATTTGGCAGCCTAATCCCGCATTGGGATGTTCAGAACCATTGTCTTTAATTAATATGGTCATGAAATATTTAATTTTAATAAATATTATAAAAAAACTGATTAAAAACACTAGCCATAGTAAGGAGTACTTATTTATTTATACTACTTTCCTAATCATATTGGGGTTGTGTTTAATAGTTTCATAATTATTTTCAATTCTTCTTCTTAACCTTTCAAGAGTACAGATTTTCTTCAATATATCCCCAAACGAAAAAATCCATTTAGATCTGGCGATCGTGGTGGCCAAGCAATGGGACCGGTACTAGGTTCTGCATGATTCGTTTCCAAAATATGCCCGATCCAACGACATGGATAGTGCTCCCCGAGCCACTACTTTGCAATGTTTTTTTCCCGGTATATATATCCCGTCAAAATGACATTATTTTGACGGGATATATCGATGGTTAAAGTCCTAATCATAAAAAGTGAATCAGCCTGTATAGAAATATGTTTTTATTTATGAAAAGCGTATTAATCCATCAAATGAAAAGGGATTTTTTTAATTTTTGATTTTTTTTTAGGATGTTATTATTCTTAAATAAATGTTTCTTGTCGAAATAATTGCATTGCTATAGATAAATTTAGATTTTGACATGCGAGTTGCTTAAAATATTTAAAAAATTAAAATAGCTGAAAAGCGAATTGATTTTATTAATTTTTTTTTTTGGAAACAACTTTTTAATATAACACATTTTGTAAAATTAAAAATCACTGCTCTTGAATTAACATGTTTTTTTATTTTCGCAACTCCTTGTATCTCAAAAGTTTATTTACTTTGACGAAAATAAAATTAAAAAAAATCCTCTTCGGATAGTAAACCAGGTACAAATCATAAAAAATTGCAACAAATTAAATATTTATGATTCAGATTTTTTTGTTTTTTTTTTTTTCATAATGGTGTATAAATTTTTAAATATTTCCGAAATAATGCGACAAATTAGCATTATTTTTACATTTACGTCAATGTACTTGCACTATATGTATAAATACCTCACCTGTGACTTCTGGTTTGTTTTCCTTATGGATACTTTGTATCTAATGTTGAGAGTCTGATTTCAGACCAGAACCTGTTAGTAAGCTAAATGTTATCTTGAGATTACAGCCAGAAACGGTTTGATACAATTTAAACGTTCTAGAATTCTATTTGCTCCCACAACATTGCCTAATACCGAAACGTGAAGAAAATATTGAATTGTCTTATTTAATTTCTGATAACTCGGCAAATATTTAGACAGTGTTCTCTCCAATTAGTTTGAGTTTGGGGAATTATGGTGGTAGTAACAACGTGTGCATTATTTTTATCCAATGTGGGTAAGATTTGAATAAGCAGGAGAATTGTAGGCTCGCAGTAGTACTTGAGATCTTAGCGAGCTTTGGCTTCAGTAGTGTATTGTAATCGGCTGTGACAACTTTGTTGTGACTGAACAGCTGAACGCCGACCGTCAAAATAGCATGGTGAGTCGAACTTGACAATAGTTTGCGATCGTCAATTATTATTAAAAGCCTACTCGTGTTTTGGAAATTCTTTAAATATCTGAAATGTGAATAATCGTGTTTAAATATTGCTGACACCTTTTTATTTTAAAATTTTTGTATCAAACATAACATCAAATCAAAAGTAATTAGAAATATTTAAAAAGTCGGTATTTCGTTAGAAATGGTGTTTTAGTAACTAGTAGTTTACTTAAAATTACTCAAATCTTCATTTATGATTTTGTGGTTATCTGTGTGTACCTGCTGTATCATGATGATATTAATTACATATTTAAATTAAAAAAATATACTAAACAGTATTTGTTGTTGTTTTTTAACGTAGGTACTTTTAATTAAATTCCTAGTGATGTCAGCAAAATTTATTACTACAAATACATGTTTGTATTATCACAAACAGTAAATTCAGTAAAATTAAATTTTATAGTAAATTATCAATGTCCTTGAAATATAATAGCGCACATTGGATGTTATCAATATATGCAATTATATAAAAACGTCTTTTTCTTTATTTTTTGGATATTTTGCAATCTGTGAAAAAATTTAAAAAAGTGGTAAAATAAACCCTTGAACCAAATTGATCAGTCATTTTAATGAAAATAATTTTGCCTAACCAAAAAATCTCACACTAAAAAAGCAGACAAATACCTACAAAATACCAAAGTACATCACTTAATATCACACTTTAAAAAGGTCGTTAACGTTTTGAAAATCTACTGTCTTCGTCTGCTGAAATTCTGTAAATTTGTTCACAGGTGGCAAAATGCCCAAAAAATAAAGGAAAAATACACCGAAAAAAACATTCTCTCTAGGATAAACGAAGTTTTATTTATCTAGATAAAATAATTATTGTAATGTATTTGCATTTTTGTATTCTACTCTATTTCTATTTTATATTCCGTATTTTTCAAACAAAAAAAAAAGAAAATGTGAAGTAATTTATAATCATTTTTTCAAGACAAAGTTATTTCAGTTATGAGTCTTGTGAAAAACACATTTTCTCAAAAATCACGGCATCTGAGAAGTAGTTAGTAGGGTTGCAGGTATATTGATCATGTTTTATGCTTTGAACAATTTTTTATCATTTCATTCAACAATGCAATAATTTAGAAAACACTGACTTTTCCAAAGACATAAGTCGGTTAAAATCATAAAAAGGTTAATTTATTTACAGATTTAGCAAAAAAAATATAAGTTTAATTGGTCTAGAACATCTACTATAGACTAGTAGAAAATTGAAAATCATTTTTCTCAGGAATTACACATTTTAACTATATGCAGCAAGTATCCCTTCTATTCTTAAAAATAATTGAAAATTTTAGATATACCATTATTACTGCTATACAAAGTGATGTAATCTTTTTTTATAAAGTGATCCATAAAATGAAGTACCGAATGGTACAGATTAGTACTTTCCACGTCACATTAAAAAGAATTGCTTAATAATTTTTTTCAACTTCAACACTATTTTTTTGACAAAATTTTGTTTGAACTACCCCCCGTAATTTTCATTGTGGAATCTATTATATAGTGACGTGTATGCTCGATTAATAACTGATTACCCTGTAAAATTTGCCTCGCTTTCAAAATATAAAAAAGTGCTTTATACATATTTTTTTCCAGTCTGAAGTTTTGACCTATTGCCTGTTTTTGTCATACATTTCCACAATTGTCTAAAACAATAAATAGCTGTATCTACATTCTATGTGCCCCCATGAATTTTATTAAATTAATTTGTTCCATTAACAGTGGTATATGTATAAAAGAGGGTATATTTTCCCATGTAATTATATATCAATTAAGCAATTCCTTAATATACTTTAGTTTGTAATAACACTCTCTGTAATATGAAGCCTAATAGGTAGATGATTCGCAAATTGTGCAAGGCTTGCTCTGTTAAACTAATTTAGCATTCGACATTGTTGATATCTACAGGTATATGCATTTATGTTTTCTGGCAACAATACTGAAAATGTTTATTCGATATTTCTCGTCATTTATGTGACCTATTTTCTGGAACATTATTAAAAGGATCTACGGCGATAAAATGGCAAGAATTCTAAGCTTATTTATTGAGGAAATGACTCAAATATACTTTTAAATGTACACGTATAAATTAAAATTCTGGCAAGATACCCAGACGAGTAAATAAAAACATAAACAATGTTTAAGAAATAATTATAAGTTGTATTCAGTTCTAAGCATTGTTTCTATCCATATAAGGCGTATATTAAAGTACAGACATCAAATTTCAAAATTGCAAAATGGAATTTATTACCGATTAGCATGGCTTACCTTGATATTGTATATTTACGATAGTAGGAAAACAAAATTGAAGTCAGGGAATAAAAATAGGCTTAACTATAAAATGTTGCATGTCATTTATTGAACATAATTTGCCAATTCTTAAATCATTAACATTGTAGCACATTTGTTACCGTTTGTCGGTCCACTTAAATAATTTGTAGCCAGCATTTAAAAATAAAAGTGATGTTAATCAACAATAAACAGTATTATAAGTGAGTATAAAGAGATATCGACGTACCTGATGTAAATTCTCGAACTTATTCAAAATAACTGCATATGAAAGCTAAAACTGCATGGTACCTACACATTTCTATATTTTATTCTTTTTATCCTTCATCTGCCTCAACACTTTGTAAATGCAATAAAAATAAATTTTATGAATTATCATGTACATTCATCTATTTCAAAAACTTTGTTTAGACAAAATCTTCCAACCTTCTAAATCTACATATTGCTACATTGCCTTCTTTTCTACTAAATTTTTGGCAGATGTAGGTGATAGATAAGATACGTATTATCTAGGATTGTATGATTTAGGATTAACTTCTATATTTATTTATTTATTTATTTATTTATTTAGGTTGTTATTTGCAGTTTTAATTCATGGCATTTCATTAAGATTTCCTTAACAGATAGCTTTCATTTTCTTGTGCTGATAATACAGGCTGTTGCAAAATGTTGTTCATAGAATTCTAGAGCAGATTCTACATCCAAAAATGAAAAAAAATTTTCATTGGAAATCGTTTAAATTTGGGCCAATACATTTATGATACGTAGGTTATAATTGGTTCATAGTGACAGCGCATGTTATATTTCATTGACAGTCACCAACTATGTTTTTTTAGTAGGTAATGTAGCATGGATAGATTAGCATGATTTTTAAAAATCTTCAATATCTCGAAAGCCACTTGCTAAATGATAAATGTGCAAGGGGGCGTTTCTGTTCTAAAATAAATGAGGTTCCTAAAATTAAAGTAAAAACCAGTAGAAAAACCAGTGGCGTAAATTTTCTGCTCTAAAATCAATAGGTACTCTCCGATATCTACGCCCCTGATGGGTCTAAAATGTAATCGGTTATACCAAATTATAACCTATGTATCATAAATGTATTGATTCAAATCTAAACTATTTCCAATCAAAAAACTTAGAAATTATCGATAAAAAACCATATTTCTTTAATTTCTTTTGCCACCCTCTATTTCGAAAACGAAGCATTTGCGGATTTTTTTCGCATTTTTGGATGTAGAATCTGCTGTAGAATTCTCTGAACAACATTTTGCAACACCCTGTATGTTTTGAAAAAATAAAATTGCAAACTAATTTTTTAGAATAGATAACGACATTGTAAGATATTTTCAACAATATTGAATGAAGCACGTTCCCTATAATAAAAGGACCACCCTGTACATAACAGTAATAATACTACGCAAAGTTCACATGGATACGTTATTATTTACAAAAATATATCGATGATGTGGAACGGTTTGAATGAACAAGTCTTGAAATGTTTTTGTGGCAGATATTCAATAACGCATACCTAATGTAATTAAAATAAATCTAAATTTTTACATGCTCCACTTAGGAGCTCGAATAAATTATTTTGGATACTTAAAGAGTGAAGTGAAATATAGCTCATGCATATAAATAGCGAGGAATGCAGAAAATGTGTAATTGATTATTTATGGTAAGTCGGATTATTGTTTTACATTATTCGTTATCAATAGAAATATTTATGATAGCATAATGTTGCAGATGAAAGGAAATTAATGTAATTAAAGGACAGTAGAACATATTAATTTTAATTAGGCAAACAATAAAGGAAAATATTAAATGGACATGAAAAATTTATTTTATTACACTTTAGCCTTTGATCATAAAAGCATGTCCCTTAGAAAACTCAGAACTCGCAACTGCTAAAAAAAAATAGTGGGATGTAACAATACCAAATCATCACGGCAACATTTTGGGTTTCTATTTTAATTAGAAAACTATCAAAACTCTTGGAATATGATGGGGGCGACAATATGATGAATAAAATAGATCACTCTTAGTTTTACCCACATATCTAACAATAAGTGCTGGAATCTCATAAATAAGCAAACGTGTTTGGTAATTACAGCTAGTGGAAATAAGTTAGTTATCGCAATAACTGCAATAAAAGTTATCAATTGAAGTAAAGTCCAGTGAAGGCCAACTTAAATTACCACTAAGATGGATTAAATGGTGTGTTGATCTTTACAACTCGTTAGATTTGTGTAAGTCTAGAAAACATCATAAATGATGCGATAGAGGAAGAATGCAGTATTTGCTGTAAAAAATCAACGGAGACGTAAAATTAATTAACTTTTTGAAAGGTCTAGCATCACATAAAGCTAATGGTGTAGACGATGTATTGGACAGAACTTGAGAAAAAACAGGTTCTGATTTGTTGTCCCCTTGATGGCTCTGGTTAAAAAATAGGGGAAAAACGTCACCGTGATGATATCCTGTAGCTAATTATGTATAATTTTCGTCTTTTTAATCGATAACAGATGTTCTCAAGATGATATTTTTAGATGTTTCATATATTGAGTATATCATCTATCAAAATTTGAAGATACAGAAGACCAACTTTGTATTCAATAAAATGATCACATTACTTGGCATATCAGTTACTGATACAAAAGTTACGAACTGGTAAATTGTCTGTGTGTGATTGAAAACAGCCACTATCCTTAGTAACTGTCTGTGGTTAAACCACAAATGTAAATCAGTTTACATTTTACTTTTTGAAACTGATGTATGCATACTATGGATTGATATATGCAATATATTCATTGGAACTGCTCATGCTGGATACTTAGACCGCAGAAACAAGGGCTATGTACAATTTATACCTCCACATAAATATTTTTGATTTTGCAGAAGACTGTTAACGTTTATCAAAATTTTGGACAGATTTTTCAAAGATCAGTTTTTATTTCACCTATAACGGAGTACAGTCCGTACGATATTTGTTGAGAGCCAATAAAGTTGTGTTATCGGAACTACTGCAGCAATTTACTGCAACAGCGGCGCGCCTTGAAATTTTCCGCGTTATTTTCAGAATATTAAAATATATATATAAGGTAAATATATATAAAGTAGATTTTTTGGATTAAAATGTGTTCTATCTCAACAAATATCGTACGGATTTAAAGGCTATTAGTTTTCGCAGAAGATATTTTAACTAAAATTTAACAGGAAAGGATTCTGCTTTATTATTTACTTATAAATGAAAATTTAATGTCAGAGGCAACATAATTTTTTTCTGTTCTCGCCTCAGCTTCTTTATCTTTACACCTCCTTTGATTCCAACACTTCAATTTTTTTCTCGAATCTCATTTTCTGATGCTGTGACTCTCAAGCTTGAATAATAATAATTTTAAAGAAGCATCTCATCTAAGCTTTCATTTGAAACATGTCTGTAATATATTTTTAATACCTATTCGTCATTTAACAACCTGAAAACACCATAAAACGATTTATAGTTATGTAAAGTGTATATGTGATTTTTGAATGAATTCGATGTATCCACTGCCAGCTTGATTTTCTATTAATACGAACGTTACGCGCACACTCACACACACAAATCATTGCATAATGCGTGACAAAAAATTAATTATTGCCGACGTATCTATAATATTAAATTTAGATGTGACATTTCGTTTATTTCTGGTAGGTAAGACTTAAAAATAATCTTTTTGTCGTTGCCAATTGCACCGGTAGGTGTTATATAAAAAGTTTGTGGACGGTCCTACAAAATGTATTCGAGGAAACAATCTGAGTCACAGATATTTTCAAAAAATTATCTCGTAGAAACTCGTATTTTCATTCATTTCAATTCAGTTTCGTTTTGGAAAACACTCGGGACCAATATTCAAGAACAGTGATTTTTACTAGATTTCACAGTATCATTTCTTACCTGTAGTCTGTGTCAATTTTATGTGTAGTTTTGATAATTTAAGTGTTAGCCAATTTAGTAAAGGTATGTGTTATTTTTGTGACGATTTCAACAGCTTTATTTATTTTATTGTGGCTGCTAAATTGGAACGGTTCATTTTCAAAGTTTTGTGTTTTTTTTCGAAAAACTGACAGAAACTTCATTTTTTACCCAAATCAATTCAATTTTTACCTTCGTCCTCAGATGAGAATAAAAAAAAACATGATCATGGCTTGTGTTGTAGAATTTTGTTGATATATAGTGGATGAACACGTTGCATAATTTTTTACTTATACATGCTTAATCCTGTCAGTTTTGTTTTAATAAAAATATGGAGCAATTCTATGATATAACAATTAGTTAAGCAAATTCCATTGTGTAAGCGTGTTTATCAAAACAAACGATTGCAAAATTTCTGGTGAAAGTGCTATTGTTTGTTTTGATTGTAAAAAAATGTCGATATATTTGGTTAGGTTTGTACGTAGTTGATGTTTCCTTTAGTGATGAAAATTGATATACTTGTACATCATCAAATTTATTGCATAATTTAAGATTTTCACAAATATAAATAAAATTAGGTTCAACTCTTTTTTATGCTGCAGCAAGTGCATTAACAATTTTTTTAACATTTGTCAATAAGAAACAAGTTGCTGTACTGCAAATAACCTTAATACAAATACATAAAGCAAAAATGTGAGAGTTGGAAGTCTTTAGAAAAAAGGCACTATAAAGGAAAAAGTAAATATATTTCATGGCTAGACAGATTGATGTAGAGAAAGCTCGACAAAATTGAGAGGAATGATATAGAATGCGCTGTAGAAACCTATAAAAGCAGCAAATGGTTTAACTGAATACAAATAATAATGATACGAACGATAATGTATTTTGGAAGTTTCGTTGTAATGAAAATAAAAATCGAATAATTTCCGGAATGTCAAGTACGATTGACTCAATAATAAAAATAGTATCTATAGCCCATTATTGTCTGATAATCGGCATTCACTATATTTAATTGTATAAGGTCCTTGAATTAATTTTAAAATTATCATATTAGTCTTAAATTAATGGGGTTTACGACATACGAAATATTTTTGCATTCTAATACCGTATTGCGCTGTCAACTTTTGGTTTTATAGAGATGATGTCACCTAATTTTTGAAATAACTTTTAATAGCCAAACGATGAATATTAATTATTAATTTTCGTTTTGCATCATCTATTTTAGAAGTACTGGTTTATTTATTTCTAAAGAATAACAATATTTTTCCTTCGAATGTTAAATATATTTTGAGATTTATTCACATTTTTTTGATAATATTTAACAGGGGTAGGCACATTCTTGAATTGATACTTTTTTTAATTATAGGTTTATTTCTCAGTTATGAAAAAGATATAATTTTTTATTGAAAATTATGTTTTTCTGTGCAAGAAAAAATACATTTCTTCCCAAAGTTTTGTATATCCCGACAGACAAAACAGCAAATGTCTACTTGAATGAAACTGTAGTCCATCTTTCTGAACACTTTGTTTTTTGATTTCCGTTACAATCTCTTTTATTAGTTATAACTTTGAAATTGGCGTCTACGATTAGAGGTAAAATTAATTTTGATGTTTGTTCAGGCTAATTTATTAATAACTCCAATTCTGTTAATTACTATCAGTGTAATTAAATCAATTAAACTGAGGATATTATAGTTTTTTTTCTAAATTTAATAAACATATATACAGGGTATTTATTAAGTACTTGTACAAACTTTAAAAGGTGAATCTTTGACTAAGATAAAAAGTTCATATGGACATGGTTCCGCAGCGGCTTGATTCTTGATATACAGAGGGTCCAAAAAAAATTTATGTTTGATATTTTCATTATATATTTGTTCAATAATATGGCAATTTGACGAAATTCTAGAAACTGGGAGTAGTGATGATGAGAAACTACTTAGTTTTTTGTTTAATGTTCGAGGGTGACACATTTTTTGTCACTGCACTGTAAGTCATTTTTGACTAAACATACCTATTCTCCATTCAATTTTACGTACAAAAGATGCTCTAAGTATTTGTCGCTGAAAGCGGCCCGTTTGGAAAAAACTAATACTAAGAGTAAGACTAAACTAGTTCTACAAATAAGTTTATAACATTCACAATAGTTGCTGCAACAAAAAAAATGTATTTCTATTTGGTAATCTGCGACCAGGAAATTTTTCCGAATATCGCCTTACAGCAGAAAAACTGTTCCCTAAACATTCGCCTAAAGTTAACAACATATCGGTATATTCTGAGTTTGAATAATTATTACCGTAGCAAGTAGAAATTTTTTATTACACGAATTAAAATAAATACTTGTTCTGATAATGCACATAACTCGTTCATTTGACACATTTGACACAAGTCTACTTGAAATAAAAAACAACAATTTGGGATACTAGCTGATTGACTATGCCTGGTGTTTCTCGAAAACGGTAAATTTTAGCATTTCTTATAAGAGCACCTTTTTGGTTCAAAATAAAATGACAAGTGACAAAAGGGACAAAAAGATTAATCTCAAAAAAGTTAGGACCTAAAACGTTCTCGCGGAGTACTGCACTGAACACCCTGTATGATATAGCCAAAAATTAATAACTCCAGAGCATTTGACATCCCCACAAACCCCACATTTCATTCGGTCTAATTTTATGGAAGATAGGACCTAAACTAGATTCTAAAAAATTATTTTTAATTTTGAAAACGGAAAAAGATACGCCCATGGTTCATAGGAACAATTGGTAATATTTTTTGAAATTCTATCAGAACACCCTGTATAATTAGATTTCGCGTCTCATCAGCAGAATCGAACCGTGACTAAAAGGTTAAGGTTGAGGCTCATTAAGAAGTTAGCTTGCGACTTGATAAATTGGGTACTTGGATTACTAGAAGGACAAATTTATCATTTATCATTAAACAATGTACTTAAGAGTACAGGAACAACCGTTTAGCAAACAGTTAATTTCAAGGGTGACATACCTAAACAATATTAAGGTTGTATACAGGGTGTTAAAAAAAGAGTGTAAAATATTTAAGGAGGTAATAGTATGAACCAAAATAAACAGAAAAGTCTCAATAAACATGGGTCCGCAAAGTAACGGTTGCGGAGATACGGAATGTTTGATGTTTTTTAGTCCCTTTTTTATTTTGCAAAAACGTTGTGTATTTTCTTGATTGATGTTTAGTGAAATAAACAGTACGTATTTGACAGTTGTTCTCAGTGCTCAAGTTTTCTTTCGCTATGGCTGGTTACTCTAACGCAGAATTAACAGACATGCATTTCATGTATGGTCGTGCTAATGGGAACGCCACCGAAGCGCGACGTCTTTATGTTGACGCTTATCCAAATCGCCAGATTCCTTCACAACGCATGTTTGGAAGAATTCACCAAAGATTGCGTGATACCGGTTCCTTGAGCAAACAGTGCCATTTATCCGGAAGACCAAGGTCGGTATCCACTCCTAGAGCACAAGAAAAAAATTCTAGCAGAATCCAGGTGTGCGGAGAATATCAGCCGAGGTAGGAATTAGTGGTCCTCTTGTTTGGAGAATCCTTCACGAGCAACTGCTTTATCCATACCATGTGCAACGAGTACAGGCCTTAAATCCAATAAATGATCATCAAGCACGTTTGGTTTTTTGCCGCGTCATGATGCTGAAGACCCTCGTTTTCTTGCAAACATTCTGTTTACTGATGAGGCCGGGTTCACAAGAAATGGAGTGTTTAATTTTCACAATACGCATATTTGGGCCGACGAAAATCCTCATGCTCTAATAGAATCTAGACATCAGGCACGTTTTTCATTAAACATTTGGATGGGTATTGTAGGTGACAGGTTTCTAGGTCCTGTTGTTTTACCAAACCGATTAACAGGCGCTGCTTACCTCAACTTTCTGCAGAACACACTGTATGAGTTTTTGGAAGATATTCCTTTGAATCAGAGGCAACAAATGTGGTTCCAGCATGATGGTGCTCCAGCTTATTTTTCCATGGCCGTTAGAGAGCATTTACACCAAACTTTTCCACATAGATGGGTAGGAAGGGCCGGACCTGTTTTATGGCCTCCAAGATCGCCTGATCTGAACCCTCTAGATTTCTTTGTTTGGGATATTTGAAGACATTAGTGTATGGTACTCCTGTAAATAGCCTGGAAGAGCTGCAGCTACGGATTAATCAAAAGTGTCAAGATATCCAAACCAAGGAGGGTGTTTTCGAAAGAGTTCGAATATCGTTGAGACGAAGATGTCGTTCCTGCTTGGAAATGGACGGAGGGCACTTTGAACATCTTCTGTAACTTTGTTTTTTGTTTGTTAAAAGCTTCCTTTGTCGGTTTATTCCTAATAAAATAAAATGTTTGAAAAACTAATAGTGGTCCATATCTCCACAACCGTTACTTTGTGGACCCATGTTTATTAAGACTTTTCTGCTTATTTTGGTTCATACTATTACCTCATGAAATATTTTACACTCTTTTTTTAACACCCTGTATACAAATATGGAATTTGTGTTTATGCATTAAACAAGTAAGTCAAAATAGAAAAAACATAGACATGGGAAAGTAAATCAGCTATACAATCGTACAGTATATAGCCACTTTTATTTATCTAAGTACTCTTAATAGAATAATTAAATGTAGTACAATTTTGACTCACGTAACAAACACTTAATAATATCACCGTAACATTCTTGGACGCTTTAAAGCGTCAGTTTCAATGGCAAGGTGTCAATTAAAGAAATTGTGCAATGAGAAAATATTTTTATTGTAAACTATGTTTAATTGTCCAAACAGATACTGAAAACAATCCAGATTACAGCCTATAAAAACTTTTAGTGTGTACGTTTCCGAAATTTTTATCTGATTTATTTCAAATTTTAGAATCACCAAAATGCACGTGTTACTGATGTAGTGCAAGGCAATCCAAGTAATTGTCTCATGATATATTTATAAGTTATCTTGTAACAAACATTGATCTGAATTATTTAAAAATCATACATTCCTGAGCATAAAGGTTTCCTAGTTCATTTATAAATAAATGCATACGTAAATATAAGCGTTGTCACTGAATTCCTGTTCCTTTCATATCATTCTTCAGTTCTTGTAAATGTTTATAATTAAAGGAAAAGCATTTGAATTATTTTACTTTGCACAGTCTCTACAATTATTGTTCATTTTATATATCATCTACTGAAACGATTATATTTACAACGGGAGCAAATTGAACCTAATGTCACATTTTCATCAAAAATAGGTATTTATTTTTTTTTTTGTAAAAATTGTAAGCCAATTTTATTTTTTCATATTACTAAGCAAACATTTTTTTTACTTTCAAATATTAACAATCTGATTAACCCAAATTATAATAACCGGTTTTCAGTTGTCCCATTTGGATTTTTGTTTATGCTTACAAGTAGATAAACATTGCCAAAACTGGGTATGCTAAAGCTAATATTTTCTTTAATAAGCAAAGAATTTCGACTCGAATCGGATACATGTGTCACTGAGCTTATATGTAAACAATTCCTGAAAACAAGGGCAACCCAGTATGGCATCCTTGAGACGCTTGCCATGTGGTTATAAAAATATTAAAGCTTAAAACAGCACTAATATGTGAAAAGTAATCGCCCTTTCTTCCACAATTTATTTGTCTAAAGCGTTCGTGCCTACTTGTCCTAGTTTTTACAAATAATCAGGAACATATTGAATAAACCAACACTTGCTTACATATGTGTGGAGCCACAATTTTTTAGAACAGGAATTGATATAAATAAATAGAGACATGTGTAAGAAAATCAGTTCATGTTTTATTAATTTGCTCCAGATATATGTATGTTTACGTTTCCTTAAAAGTTTAGTGTATCGTAGAATTTGAAATTATGATCTTCGACGTTAGTAACTGACAAGTGGGAATTCCGCCAAAGCAGTATGCAATTCCAAGACTTGTGTATACAAAAGCCTAGCGATTATTTACAATACCAATTTCAACACACCCACTTTGTGTACCTGTTTAATTAAAAATGAATGTACAGGATCATATTTGGCAAATCCATTACGCACATTAGAAAAAAATTAAAACAAATATCTGCAAAGCAAACAAACCTTCCAAAATGTACGTGATGAAACTATCATAAATCGTTAAATGAATTGCGCTTTTGATTACGTTATCACGCAGGGAAAGTTTAATTTTGATGCTCCGACTTTATTCTAAAAACTGAATTTGCTGTGTTTAGTTTTAGAAACGTTTTGGGAAAAGACGAGTTGTAATATAACTTGTACATTAAAAAATGTCCGCTAAATATAAAACTTAAATTCATCTAGGATAGATGTTAATGACCGTAAAATGGATTTTTTCTTCAATTTTAATACTAAACAACATGACTTTAAAAACCACTAAGCTGAAAAAACTGGTATGAACGTGTTTTTTAAATCAAGAACGTGATTTAGTGGAATTCCACTGTTTGCATTAAGAAGTGTTTTGGTTGAGATCACAATATAACTGTAGCAGGAGGAGCGTTTCATCTAATAATTTAACAAAAATGTTCTTATAATTCAGAACGTTGTAACTATAAACTTATACAAGCAAACAAAACAAACCATGCAAACATGCAAAGAATATATAATTTTTAAGGTGGCTTTCGCTTTGTTTAATATTTTAATCAATTGAATAATTTATTTATTTATTATTTGACAACCAGCATGTGTGAACGAGAAGAAACATATAATTTATCTTAAAATTTCTTTTATACTGCAGTTATCAGTTATGGGCAGTTGAGTTTTTGGGGAGTACTCTAGTGTATTTAGATTCAACAGACTATATAGCTTGAGGCCATATATATAATCTTTACATTTTCACTTAGGGTACTTAGCTCACAATCATATTTAGAAAAAGAATAATAAATTTATACGTATTTTAAAGTATTTTAAAAACGTAGGAAAATAACTTGTGTATATAGACCTTTAGGTCCATATGGAACCTTGAGGATCTTCTTTGCATAAAAGTTTCTTTGGGACACGGTATTTTCTAATTTACCACTTGACTACATCCAATTAGATAGTTCTTAAATAATTGTAAGCTTTTGTCATCTAAATCTAAAATTGACTTCGATAAAACCAATAACACTGAGTGACTAAACAGTATTAAAGGCTTTGCTGAAGCACTACTAACAATAAGACTGTCACCAGATCTATTTCTGTGGAACTAATTGCTCATCCGTAATATTCACGAAAAAATTCGGGACAAAAACCTGACTGCTCAAAAATGTGTTTCGCTTCAAGTTGTTTTCCCTTGACTGTCTCTATTGTTTACGATAAAGAGGATAACGTACTTATAGTGTAATTAAACGTGTTTTCCTACATTTATAATTAATTGAAATATATTCTATGATTTAGACCAATTTATCACGTAATAACGGCAATGTCCACAGAGCGATAACCCTCAGGATACCTATGAGAAAATTATACAAATTACAAATTTACTGTCAGGATCAGCTCAATTACAAATTCTAGATTTCTGTAAGTTTTTCTAATACCTTTTACATACCTGTAAATTAAATATTAACTTACCACCATAAGACCAAAATCTTTTAGGTTTAGAACTGATTCTTTTTAATTTTTGTTGCTCATGCGATAGAAAAATTCAATATTTGTCGATATCTTGGTCGAAGGTAATATGGAGACACTCATTTATATTTAAAAAAAATCGGTTTAATCGCATAAACGACATAAGTCACTTTAAAAACAGTTCCATTTTGTATAGGTTTGTACATCTTTAAATCGTCTGCGTAAAAGTATAGTTAGGATGCTGGAAACGTCCATATCTTACCAACAGTGAGTGATAAAAAGAAGTGCGCCTAGGTGAGACCCTTGGAGTACACCAGTTATGACAGTAACTTATGAAGAATTAATTTTTAGAGTATTTGGAATTTATTGCTTCTCAAGAAAATGATAAACTTATTTGGAAAGCTCTTGACTCTCTCAATATTCGATCTTGTAAAAATTTTATTTTGCCACCTCAGATGGGTAATCCTAATGAAATTAATGACTCTCTAATAATTGTGATGTCCAAATTAATTTTTGTTAAAATAATAGATGTGATATTAATCTATCTTTCAAATTTGCTTTGACTATTGTTGATCAGTAATAGTATCAAAACGGATGAATTTGGTGTTGATAATATCTCTCCCACTATGTTAAAATACTATAGTCCATTTATTGATCCGTATGTTACTCATATAATTAATTGTTGTATTGAGAAACAATACTTTCCTTGTTGTGGAAAAAGGCAATCGGTTTGCCTATACAAAAAAAAATAATAATCCAGAATCATTCTCTGATCTTAGAATAATTAGTATTTTACCTGTGCTTCCCAATATTTTTGAAATATTGCTATATAATCAAAGGACCCCGTACAAACCTTATGGGAAATTCCGTTCGGTCAATTTTAATGAAATTTTGGGAATATGTTGTTTTTGTTATGAGGAACAAAAGTCTTCATGGGCCCAAAGTTCGCTAATAGACAGTTTCCGAGATATTCGATGTTAAAAGTTGATAATGCGAATGCGTGTCAAGCACGTGTTTAAATGCTTATTAGTCGCGTAAAAGCTCCATGAAGCTTAAAAATTGTATATATTCGTCTATATAGTGCGTATCCATTCGTTTTTGTGAGTGTGTGTGTGTGCGTGTGCGTGCGTGCGTGTGTATGTGTATACTTTTCATAAACAAATAAACGAAGAGGCTAGGAGTAATGCTATAGTAATACTTCTATATTCACGTGCAATCTGGTCAGCATACTTAGCCATCTTCTCGATCAATTATATATTTTATTTGAGTTATTAGCGTATGATTGTATCCAAAGTAACTCCAGAGTAACACCCAGAGATAGAGTAGTCGAAACAACTTTAGGATACAGTTTTTCCCGTGTTTTTAAATCAGTATTTCAAAATTTATATCGAAAAATAGTTAACATCGTAGTTTAGATATCCAACTATCGATATCGATAGCAGAGAATATTTTATGTGAAGATATTAGAAATATTATACTATTATTTATGAGTACGTCAAATATTTAGAATGTTGAAAAATATCAGTTTCGTTGGACTTATTGTTAAATAGTTCTTAATTGATATTACTGTTCAATTTTCAATTCACTTGCAGTTTTTGCTGTTATACTCCCGATATTGCTTTGGTCATTTTTCCACAGGTGTGTTCATTTTGTAATTAGCAGTTGAGCTTGTTGCAATATAAATGGCTTTCAGACTACAAATGCAATATTATAGTTGCGATCGGGCTTTGGCCCCGCGAAATATGGTACATTTAAATAGAGTGGTAATGGTAAATGTAAATGTTTTTGGAGATATTGTTATAAATCCACGAAATCACGCAGGTGTGTCTCCAGCAATTGTTACACCCGAGACTCGAATATGTAATAATTGCTTCCAAACTATTCGCCGTGAAATTGAGATAATAGATAGAGCAATTATTACATATTCGAGTCTCAGGTGTAACAATTGCTGAAGGGAGACCTGCGTCATTTCGTCGATTTATAGCAATATCTCCAAAAAACATCTACATTTACCACTCTATTTAAATGTACCATATCCCGATCGCAACTATAAATGGCTCAACATGGAGAATCGTCGACGTCACCATCTTGGCAATGTTGTGCATACAATTTTAACCATTCCTTCTTATCATTCATTAAGGGCCCCATATTCTTTAAATAGTGTTTTCCGCAAAGACAAATAATTTAAAACATTTAATAACTGAATAATCTAAAGCTTATCAAATAATAGGAATGTTATGTCGTGCCACCTGAGTATTTTCAAAGACGCTGCAGTAAAACGAATAAACAGGTGCAAAAAACGATCAAACCATCAAGGTTTTAGGTACTGAAGTCTACGAAAATAACTTTTTTATATATAACTCCACATGTAAATATTCTTATAACATTTACTTGCTTAGTCCTACATATAAAATTGTTTACTTTTATTTATAAGTACGTGAAAATAATTCTTAAAATGTGGGGTTAGGATAACAGAAAACGCATGTTTTACAAACGCTTTTTTTTAGTTATTATTTTATTTGGGTAAATTTAAATGGTAACAATGAATAAACAAAACAACAAGGATTTTATTTTTTTGCTTACTTTTGTTCTACACGTTTTACTTTTCAAGATTTCAGTACCTAAAAATGCCAGAATTTTCACCATTTCTCGGCCAGGAATATGGTCACCTTCGTTCTAAAGTTCATTCGAGGAATATCCGATTTAAAATACCTTTACAATGCCACATCATCGAAGTGCCCTATTTAAATGTTGTTTTACTTATAATTCTACAACTTTATACAATTCTCTTCCTGATAATTTTAAAATTTTTAATATTAACAAATTCAAGTATAAATTTAAATCATGTCTATTGAGTGGACAGCTGATTTTATAGTTTATATTCGAGGATTTCTATTTTAAACTGTTGATTATTGTTAGGTAATTGTATTTTATATTAATTGTGTTACTGTTTCTTTTCTGAGCGATTGTCTGCTGTTATTCTGAAATCACATGGTGTCGTGTACATATTATTATTGTTGAGTGTGAATAGCTTTTGCTAGACTTCGCCCTGGGTTTGCGAATTTCTCTCTTTATTTTTTTCTATTTCTTTATTTTTATAATTACATTATCTGCTTCTAATAAAGACGATTTACTATTATTATTATTATTTTAGATCGGTTTATAAGTTTTTGGATATAGAACTAGAAATTTCATGTTCTCATAAATAATAATTCATATTATAATGATCGGCCCAATGAGTTGTATCAATTTTCCAAGGCTTTTAGCAACTTTCCTAGTGTTTACGTACTATAAACATTGTTAAGGCAACTTAATTTACCCTTCTAGAAATCGACAGGAATAATAAAGCAATAAATCCGCCAGCTGTTTACTCGAAACATTTATTTCGCTGTTCACGTTTCCATAAACTAAAGTGACCCCGCTGTGAGATTTTTCAACAAGATCGCTGCATTTATCAACGAATTGGCAGAGGTTCAACACATTCATTCACAGTTAATAATTCGACCTTGATTCATGGCCATGACACGGAAGACCTATGATTAAAGTATTTTCCTCTCAGCTGTTGCTGGTGATTGTGTGCGCCCACGTCATTCTGTAAATGCAGAAATGCAAGAATACTGTAACAACTGAACCAGTAAATTTATTATTCATAATTTATGAGGAAAGTTGCTGATAGTGTCATTGTCAGTTCCTCATTAAATACTGTTAAAGATTAATGTGAAATACAGCCATATGTTAATTAATATATTTCTGCATTTTGAGGGTTGTAAACAGTACAACTGTTCACTGTTAGACTAAATATGGGTTTTATTTACATTTCCACATATTTGGTTGAAACGCGAAACAGTGCATTTTGCAAGGCTCGACGTCTGCAACAAACAAAAGTTTTGTAGACTTGGGGTCGAAGTCTGCAATGTATTCACAAAAGGTACAGCCAATATGCTAACTTAACAAAACAAAAATTATGTATGCTGTCTACGTTGTAGTCGCATTATTGTTTACATGCGTTCATAAGTATTTTAAAAGCTGAGCTGTCTCATCTGCATACCTGGCACTATTAACTTTACAACAATTTCAGTTAAAAATAATAACAACAACCTCCACGGTACACGTGTTCTCTTTAACACTATGATTAATTTGGTTCTAAAATGTTTTATGTTAATCAGCGTTATGTAATACTTGATATTTTTAGTACAGATAACGTTTGGGGTATATTTAACATTTGAATTTAAGATAAATAATATATAATCACTAATGAATGTTTGTTGCTAGTAGTAAATAGTTGTAAATTTGTTTGTGCACATGCTAGAGAGATAAAGTTAAAAATATGCATTATAGAAATAACTGAATACGCTTATTTTAAATATTATATTAATTAGAAAATTTATTTTTAACAGTTACAGAAGGAGTAAATGCCAAATTAAAAAAAAATATTTATGTAATATACATTACAAATTCGCTTCTCACTACATAGATCTCGGAAACGGTAAGAGGTACGAAGTAGCTTAAATGGGGACAAAGTTGCGTAATCAGGGGACCAACATTATGCCTCTAAAAAATCAAGGCATAGTTTTCGAAATATTTGAAAAAAACCGAAATTTTGGAAATCCGTTTTTGTTTCATTTCAGCCTTGTTTGAGGTGATATTGAAAAAAGAAGAACATTTTCTCATGGCCACTTTTTGCCCTCTATCGAATGGCATAATCAATTTTTAAATGTAACGTTTCGTCTCTCCAGGACCATCATCAACTTAATTTTTTTAAATACGACCCTAGAAATTTTATTACATTTTTTGCAAGCCTTCATGACCCCCAATACTGTACTGTCTCAGCCCGAACCAGATTCGGACGTTTTTCTCGAAAAATTAATCTTCAGTTCCAATTTATCTAAATTTTTTATTTAGATTTCTTTGTTTATTGAATTATCGTACACTGTAAGTGTCGTTAGACCCTGTGAAATCCATCTAGTTATTTAAACTATTACCACCACGTATGAAAATAAAACATTATTAGAGTTTTATTCCCGTGTCCATACTTATTTCTTGGCTTCTCGAGTGCTCAAAATTCAAACAAATTCCGATCTATTTTCTCAGGATATTCATACAAATACATCTGACATGCTCTTTCACAGTTGCGGTTACAGATATACCTAATAAATTCCGATAATATTACGCTGATCTTCATTTTCAGTCTTTGCCAAAACGAAAATGCTTTTGAACATTTACTGAATTTTTTTAAAGAATAATTTCAGTTGGCGTATTGGTTGTTCAAATACATTTTTAAGAATTAATTTGTCATAATAAAATTAAAATTGTAATAATGGTTTAATTTTGACGCAACAACATATTGAGTTACATAGGTATGACTAAATGTTGGTAATAGTTAATAATAATAAATGTTTTATTGTAACGCGTGGTGGTAATAGTTTAAATAATTAGATGGATTTTACAGGGTCTAACGACACTTACAGTGTACGATAATTCAATAAACAAAGAAATCTAAATAAAAAATTTAGATAAATTTGGAACGAATACACTGAAGATGAATTTTTCAAGACAAAACATATGAATCTGGTTCGGGCTGAGACAGTACAGTATTAGGGGTCATGAAGGCTTGCAAAAAATGTAATAAAATTTCTAGTCGTATTTAAAAAAATTAAGTTGATGATGGTTGTGGAGAGACGAAACGTTACATACAGAAATTGATTATGCCATTCGATAGAGGGCAAAAAGTGGCCATGAGAAAGTGTTATTCTTTTTTCAAAATCACCTCAAACAAGGCTGAAATGAAACAAAAACGGAATTTCAAAATTTCGGTTTTTTTCAAATATTTCGAAAACTAATCATGTTAGCCTTGATTTTTTAGAGGCATAATGTTGGCCCCCTGAGTACGCAACTTTGCCTCCATTTAAGCTACTTCGTACTCCTTACCGTTTCGGAGATCCCTGTAGTGAGAAGCGAATTTGTAACAGCCTGTATACATATACGAGGCCTGTTCAGAAAATACCCGGACTTTTTTTAAACTTAGTTATTAATTTTATACATTGTTGGTCCTTGTCTCGTTTCAAGTACTTCCCTCCTCTATTCACACACTTTTTCCAGCGGAGTTTCCTGGATAGCTTCATTTGGAGTGGCCTTTATACTCTGTGATAAATTTGCTTTGATGTCATCAATAGTCCTTTCAGCACTGATTTTAATTTCGGAAATAATAAAAAATCTCCAGTTCTGGCGAGTAAGGAGAGTGAGGAAGGACTGTAGTCTGATTTTTGGCACAAAAATTAACAAAATGACAAAGCTGAGTGTTCTTCCACCATGACAATGCGACCAGCATTGTCATGGTGCAAGAACCATGAGTCTCGCCACAAGTCTGGTTTACCGTTTTAAAACGCCATGATAGTATGCACGATTCACTGTTTCACCTTGAGGCAAGAATTCAAAATACACAATTCCATTAAAATCAAAATAATTAATTAAATTAAATTAACTAAATTACATAATTAAATTAATTAAATTAATTAAATTCATTCATTCATTCATCGGTCGATAGCCGCACGGTTTCAGGCGTCAGTCCTTAAATCGTGTGCAAATTTCTGCCCGGGTTCGATTCCCGCGGCCGGTAGACCGTAGATTAACTATGCTTGTACGGAGGATTGGCACCCTCTGTGCAGGTATGGTAGGGTAGAAGAATGTTGGCTTGGGTCAATGTGAGAGATTGACACCGATTGGCATTTGACCACCCCACTAATTAATGAGGTTTTCCAGGTTTCCCTCATTCCTGCACTGAATGGTGATTAGGGCCTACCAACATAAGTCGTTCCTGGGCGCAAATGCGGCCTGCTTAATAATAATATGCCGCCTCCTCTCCCGCACAAGTCTCCGACTTCTGGGCTAATTCTCGTAGTTAGAATGAGGAGTAGAGATATTATTATTATTAT